>NC_084593.1:39706521-39886521 GCF_033807715.1 Cololabis saira | reverse complement strand
CTTGACCGAACCCTAACCCTATCCTTAATGGGTAGTTGGACGAGTGAGGTCTTGACCTGAGGAGCCATCTGCTTTGGGTTGTCTCTTGCATATGGGGAGTGGATCTCTAGGTGCTCCATGAGATTGGGGTTTGGAACCATTTGGGAGCCTGGTCATCTCCTTGGCCTTTATTGTTTTCTTCGAGCCTTAAAGGGGACCTATTATGAAAAACACGTTTTTTCTTGTTTTAACATATACAAAGTGGTCTCCCCTCACCCTGCCAGCACAGGGGAGACAAAATACCATGAATTTCTGCAAGGTCTCTGACCCCCACCGGACAGAGTCCCCCAGTGTCACGTGGTTTTTTTTTAGCCGATTTTTGAGCCGATTTCCAGAGGTTCAGCCTCCACTGCTGAAACCACGCCCACAACCAGCTCTGGAGCGGTGCTTCCTTGAGCCAGTCGGACGCGGCGCCGCGGCGGAGCGGATCCGGGTTAAATCATCCAGGTTCCCGGGTGGTTTGGGAGCTGGGTCCTCGGGGGTCTGTCCCAGGCTGGACCAGCTTCACCCTCCGAGATTTTCAGGCAAATCTGTCGGTTTGATCACCGGTAACGGGCGATACGCTGCGGATGCGCTCCGGAGCCGATCTGTGCGCCCGCCATGGGGTTGCGGCGCCCGTCGCGCAGCATCCCCCGGGTAGATCCGGCTGAAATTCCGCTGGTCGGTCCCCGGGAGCCCCTGCTACCAGTCCAGGCCGGTTCCTGCGGTCCCGGCCGGTCGGAACCGGTCAGATTCCCCCGTTAAAGCCGCGGTGATGCGCGCTGCTCCAGCAGCGCTGCTCCCGGGCTCCCGGCGTGACTCCGGGCCAGCGTTCAGCATCCGCCGGGTAGATCCGGCTTGAATAGTGCATAAATGTTATTTATATACAACTCATATTTTATTTTTTTAACAATAAAGTTTCCATTTGTGAAAATTCAGTGTTGTGATAATTTACAGGCTCGGGCTGCTCTGGCGGAGCGAGGTTTATTCTCCTCCCCTGCTACACGTCATTCAGGGAGCCAATCAGCACAGAGCATCATTATCATACCCCCCCCTTCCCTAAAAATGAGGCGCAGAAAAAGAGGTTAGAAGCGGTAAAACTAGTGACAGGGCCCACAGGCTGGATTTATGATTTATGTAGAAAAAACAAGCTTTAGATTGTTTTTAAGACATTCAAGGCCTGTTTAAAATATACATTAAATGCCATAATAGGTCACCTTTAAGAGGTGGTCACTTCATTTTTCTTCATCGTGATTAACTTTGATCCTATGTGAGACATCACTCTTGCTCATATATGATCTTTTCTCCAAAGTCCATCTTGTTTTTGCTGCCATATCTTCTTATTCTGCATTTTATTCTGTCATTTCGTGACATAAGAACAGTTTAAACTCAACAGAATCAAATTGATTAAAACACCTATGATCAAATAAGAAACCCAAGTATCACTGAGGCTGAAAACCAAAGAATAAAATGGGTTTCAATATGGGTTTTAGAAGTGGACAGGAAGGAGGCTGTTTAAAGTGCAAGAGCAGGTTATTTGACCGTTGGGGAGCAGCAACAGAGACTGTCCCCTCTGAGCTTCCTGCTTGACCTCGGTACCTGCAGCAGCATGTCAGCCCACCTGAGGGACCAGGCAGGTGAGGAGGGGCCGAGAAGCTCAGGGAGGTTTAAACATCTAAAAACAAACAGAAGAAATGGAAAATGAAGTGTATAATAGACAGGCAGCCACTGGAGTGAAGCCAGGACAGGGTGGTGAGTACCGGTAAAGTGGCCCAGCAGCTGCAGACGCCACAGCAACGACTCCAACATGGAGTCCAGACAGTCGTCCACAGAGACTAGATACAGGTACATGTGAGGATCAGTGTTGTAAAATGCTGCCTGGAAAGAAACAATTTCACATGTGCACACATTGTAAAACACCCCAAATGATAAAAACAGGACTCAACAAAACCTTACTTTGGCCTATAAGACTCTTCTCAAATGTTGCATCAATGACCTAAATGGAAACACATCTGCACTCTCACACAATGGCTCCAGCGCTCCCCAGACACCCTGCTGCTCCTAAGAGGACAACTCATTTCAGTAACTTATTTAACACCAGTCTTGGATTTAAATACACCAGAGTTTAATAAAGGAAATGATTATCTGAAGTAGAAATGTTTGACTTTCAGAGTTAGTTACTTATGGCGCTTTTACACTAGTACCTACTCAGCGCGACTCGACTCGCCTTGTCCTCGTTTCTTTTTAGACCGCCAGATCAGAAGTAGGCGAAGAAGACAACAACACCAAAGATGTAGAACCTGGAGGAGATGATAGATGTGCTGCTGGATCTGTGGATTGTATTTGATATCAAGTTAAAAAATGAGAGTGAGAGAAGCTTCAAGCGGTGACGCTTTTTAATTTTTTGTAGTTTGCCTCGGTGCTGCTGAAAAGTCAGCTGGAGCCGTGAGCAGCTATGAAGAGACAGAGCTCCTGGTGGATCTGGTCGTTCCTTATCGCCCGTCTAGATCCCTTTTTAATTCTCTCCTCAGCACCAGGTTTATGAACATCTGCACCTCAGAGTTGGATCAGAAACAGATTTCTGCTGCTGTTGCTGGTGGAATAAAATGAACAAGAAGCCGTCAGAGTCTCTTTCTCTGATTTCCTCCTCCTGACTCAGACGTCTGACTCCAACCCCCCGACCAATCGGTGGCCTGTAGTGTGATGATGTCAGATACAGCCGACTCAGCCACTTAGAACCTCGGCAGAGTAGTTACATAAAAGTATCTACTTGGCACGTTAGACCCCTAGTGGAGAAGAACGAAAGCGAGTGGAGCAA
This sequence comes from Cololabis saira, assembly GCF_033807715.1. NCBI lineage: Eukaryota > Metazoa > Chordata > Actinopteri > Beloniformes > Belonidae > Cololabis > Cololabis saira. The sequence continues at coordinate 39,883,685 of NC_084593.1, read as the reverse complement.
GTCGAGCTGAGTAGGTACTAGTGGAAAAGCACCTTTAGTGTCTCTCCTTAACTTTCCTTTTCCTTTAGTAGCATTTCTTAACAATCTCAACAATTGTAATTTCTTTATTTAATGCTATTATTTTAAGTAATTGTATTATTTAGCATGCAGTAGTATCTTTGTGTGAATAATGATTCTTGGCTTTACTCGGGAGCACAGAGAGCACCCAAGCCTGTACCGTAACACTGCAGGCCAAACATCCCTGTTCAGAGATGGACAATGGGAGAGAGGGAGAAAAAAGGAGAAGACGGGGGAGGCAGCTGGCCAATAATTGCAAAGAGACTAAATCTTGAAACCCAGAGGGAAAAAGGCAGGGAGACATCGCAAGGAAAAGAATCTATTTTAGTGAAACAGTGAAGCAGGAACCCGGAAGTGTGACAAGTGAGACGGACTAATGGTGTAAAGCAGCTGCAAGACTTACAGGGGGACGAGTCAAAAAGACCGGCTCTTTTTTGATTAATTCCCCACCTCCCTGTGTCCCCCTCCTCTCACTCTGAATTTATTTGAAGTATCATTGCCCTCACAAATCAGTTCCTCCGGCTGCTGGCTGTTGCCGTGGGCGATGGCAGCCTGAACAGGTCATCCTAAATTAACTGTTGTGTGTTTTGACTGGAGGCTGATTTCACATCGTGTCCCGCTTCATCTGCATGTATAACACACAGGAAATGTTTTAAAGGTAATTTGAAAGAAGTGTTAAGATGTTGCTCTGACAGCATTAATGTTTCTCAAAGCTCTACAAGAGTATTTTTAAAAGAACTGAATGAAATCAAATGATTAATGATGAATTCTGACCTTGGCCCGGTTTCCCAGATCAGTTAAGTAGCTCTTAACAGCGAAAGACTTCTTTCAAACCTTCTTAAGGAGCCTGTGAAAGAAGTCTTTCGCTGTTAAGAGCTACTTAACTGATCTGGGAAACCAGGCCCTTTTCAGTTTTGAACACAGATGAACAGTGTATCAGAAAATAATTGCAGTTGCACAAAATTGGAAAGTAATGTTTTCGGTCCAGTATATTCAGTCCAAGGTCCTTTCTTTTCTCTTTTTCTGTCTTTTGTGGCATTTAAAGTTTCAATTTGGAAACCAGCCCATCATTCTGTCACTGACATTATCTCAATTCAGCAGATAATTAATTACGTTCAGTTCATGTCAACATTTTCTTTCTAGCAATAACGCAGGTTTTGGGGAACCTCAGCAGGTTTATCCGAAGTGCTCCTTAACCTCTCGGTCTGGCTGGTCTGAGCTGCAGGTGCAGAGAACCTCCGAGCAGAAAAGGTTTCTCAGGCAGAAAGAAACAGATGTCGGTGTCCATGAACCAGCAGTTCCTCACGCTCGAGTAGCGGCGTTAAAAAGCATTTATCTGCACAAATGTCAGTGTCCAGCTTCGTTCTCCGAATATCAGTGATGCAAGCTGGAAAAGAGACACTGAGCGGATTGTTTTTATTTATTTGAATGAAGAAATTAATAGTTTATTTCAGTTACATTTACATTATATGCAACTTAACTTGTGTGCATGTAACTGACAAAACATTATCATACATATTTACATTAATCAGTTTCACACAATAGACAATAACACACAAACTCTGCAAAGCTTATTTTTGCCGATCCTGTACCTTCCAAAAGATAACCTAGTGTATGAGTAATACAAAAACAAAGAAAATGTACTCTAAATCGCTCTGCATAATTAAATTATATTCAAATCATTTTGCATTGTAATCCTTAATTATTTTGTATTTCAATATTCAATATTCAGATTCCAAATGTTTCTGATGTTGCCGCCTGAACTTTGTGGGAAAAATGTGATTCGGAGCAGAATTTAAGCATTTGTATTTCATTGAAGGAAGCAGCAACGAGGTGTAATCACTCTCAGTGGCAGTGTGAAAAATGATGAAGCTACTTGAGAAATTTCCACCCAGTCATCTGTGTAAAACCTTTATTTGGCTTTAATGACAACAACACAACATCAACCTTATTTGTCAACTTCTTATAAACACCCTGCTGCTAAAGCCACAAATTAAATGGAGGGACTTGATTCACTGTTATGAAATGGAAACAGGATCTCCAGCCTTTGCAGAACACACACACACACACACACACACACACACACACACACACACACACACACACACACACACACACACACACACACACACACACACACACCATCATTCCACACAGGGTGAAGTTGATGTTTTTAATCAACAAAACATGCTGAGAACACAAACACACCCTCGAGGTTCTAATCAATTACTTCCGAGCTCCCATTCATGGACCTTCCTACACGCAAACACTCTCTCTCTCACACACGCACAATAAAGCTAAACCATTTTCACTCCAAAGCAGTTCTTTTTTACAGCCATGTTTTTTTTTTTTTAATTTGTGTGTGTCAAAGTGCTATTTTGTGCAGGATCCTGCCTTCTCTAGCAGGAAGGGAAATGATTCACATCACGAAAGCCCCAAGCTCACATTTCTACCCTGACAGATGTTAACGTGCCTCTTCCCCTCTAATCCACATCCGTCAGTCATAACTAGATTAAGTAACGGCACCGAACTTGAAGCCACTGTCGCGACCTTCATCTTATTATATTTCGGACTATTTCATGTTTGGGACTTTTTTATTACTGCAAATGTCTTTACAACATCATCTTTACAACAGTCATGAAGCATTTTAATGTGATTGTGTATTATGATACATAAATTTGAACATTTCTGCATCAAAACCATACCCATATGTAATTAGAGGCAGTTTTCTGGTAGATTTGACCTTTCCAGCACAGGATACGTTTCCCCCCCGACACGTTACAGGAACAATGTATCAGTTGATATAGGGAGCATCAGTAACTGAAAACAGCTGAAATACATGCTCTTTATGTTTCACATTAACTTTAATCACTCCACGAGCACTCATGCACTTCTCAGCGCTGTGCTCCTTGACTTTGCTGATAGAGCTAATGTAATGATAAAACTCCGGCCGTCATAACGATCTGCTAATTGACTGCCTAACGAGGTGGCGTTTATTAGAGTGTGCATTAATCCGGCATCATCACCACTCAGAGCTGTAATCACGGCATGCTGGGGGTCTCAAGGTCTGTGTGTGTGTGTGTGTGTGTGTGTGTGTGTGTGTGTGTGTGTGTGTGTGTGTGTGTGTGTGTGTGTGTGTGTGTGTGTGTGTGTGTGTGTGTGTGTGTGTGTGTGTGTGTGTGTGTGGTAAGGGGTCTCAAGGTGGAACCATGTGGGAAAGTTATCCATTTTAAATCTCCATTTTACCTTGTTCTCACCCACTCCTGAACACATTCTTCATACAGCTGGGATTGGAACCGGTAACCCTGCTGGGACCTCGCTGCCTTACTCATATTTCCGTTGCGTTTATTGGCTAGTGGACAGAGTAGGTCATTGGGTTGGCCACTGTAAAGGCTAGAGCAGGGGTCGGCAACCCAAAATGTTGAAAGAGCCATATTGGACCAAAAACACAAAAAACAAATATGTCTGGAGCCGAAGTCTTGTATCAGCCTTAGAATGAAGGCAACACATGCTGCATGTATCTATATTAGTTATAACTGGGGTAAGATTTTTTTTTTCATTATGTACTTTGAGAAAAAAGTTGAAATGTCGAGAAAAAAAAGTCAACATTTCGAGAAAAAAGTCGAAATGTCACGATTAATGTTGAAGTACAATCTTGAGAAAAAAGTCAAAATTTCGTGAAAAAAGTTGAAATGTCGAGATTAAAAAGGACGGAAAAAAAGAGATATAAAAAGGAAAAAAAGAAGAAAAAAAGGGAAAAAAAGAGGGAAAAAAGCAAAAAAAAAGTCAAACATTTTTGAAAAAGCTCCAGGGAGCCACTAGGGCAGCGCTAAAGAGCCGCATGTGGCTCTGGAGCCGCGGGTTGCCGACCCCTGGGCTAGAAGCACATAGAAAATGTTTTGATCCGTTTCTTTCCAGGACAGAACGTCCGTCACCTGTCCTCGGTTGGTTTTATCTTCATGGTACATGGCAGCAGTCTCCGGGAACTGGAAATGCACTAAAACACTTTGGTTCTGTTCAACGACTCCTGATGTTCTTGACAGAGCCGGCCTAAGCCTCCATGGGGCCCTAAGCAAAATGTGATTTTGGGGCCCTCTATTACTGCTGATGTTACAGCAGACATGGAGGGGACAGTGGGCACAGCAGTGGATGGGGTTGAGAGGCAGAGCTTTACAGAGGAAGAAGAAAAAATAGTTAGGTTGGATGTCATATTACACTTGAAAATTATGCTGCTTATTTTTTAAATCATTTCAGTATGGTTTTGCTTGTAATAAGAAAAAAATCTGCCAGTGGAACAATTGAAAATTGCTTGAGAATGTTTTAAATAATATGCATTTGTCTAATAAGAAGTCCCTTGTCATATAATTATGTCCAGAGATGGGCGGTGTTTCAAATACATAAAATACATATTTTAATGACTTAAGGTGTTTATTTTGAACGCATGTAGTTGAAGTACTGCCTGCTTTTCTGATTATATCATACTGTATATTAACTCTTAATGAGATAATTTGACTAGAAGTTAAATACATATGGTGACAGTTTTTCCCTCACCTGAAGCATCTGCCTCTCCTGACGGATAAGTCAGTTTTTGCGACATGGTGGGCCTTCAACCTACTCCTCAGATGCAAAGTGCAGTGAACAATGCAGGGTCCACATCATAGACATATATATACGTAGACGCCCCATCGAGCTGCTGAACCATTTGATTTGATTTGATACTGGTAGCGAGGAAAACACGACCGTATCACATGGTCCTGTTTGCGGGATGGAGTAGATGATGACGTGTCTACAGAGCAGCAGTAACAGCTTTTATTGTCTGAAAAATGGCTCAAATGTTATTTTGTTGTCTGAAAAATGCTTCAAATGTTATCTTATTGTCTGAAAAATGGTTCAAATATGTTATTTTTTTACTTGAAAAATTTAAAATATGTTTTGTTGATGAGAAAATATGTTTCTCTATTTTTCTTATTTTTGTGAGGGGGGATATATATTGTTTTTCGGCACTACCTTGTTCTCTATAGCTGATATAACATGAATTACTCCTATGTGGAATCAATAAAGTTCTTATTTTTGCCATCTGAGAAAATGAAATATATTATATTTGGTGCCTAACTGTTTCCCAAGTATATTAGTGCGTGTGTGAATGAATAAATGAGACGTAAAACGTACATTTCTTTGTATAAAGGCGCTTTATGAAAATAAGTCCATTTACTTGTATTAGTTTACAGCGCAGTCTTGAACATCCAATATGGCGGCGACGTTGACGTATCACAGCAGCGGGCAAGAACACTCGATGGGGCGTCTACGTATATATGTCTATGGGTCACATGACCATTGGAGCTCTGGAGCCGAGAGGCAGCAGTCAATGTGCCAGCAGTATCTACTCTAGTCTGTTAACATAATATTGTTTATGTAATAATATTAATTATTGGGTTTTTTGTACAATAACATATCTTTGATAATGTATGAATCCTCACTCACATAAAAAAATAATTTTATTTTTTTAAATTTTATTTTAACTCTCGTCGGGGTCACGGGGCCCTAAGCAGCTGCTTAGTTTGCTTATGCCTTGTGCCGGCTCTGGTTCTTGAAGTTAAACATTTTGCAGATGGACAGTTTTGTTCTCCCACAAGTCCGGACTGGTTTTACGTGTGTGGCATTAACGTTAACTTTTTGTCGGCAGGTATGCCTCTCAGTCTGGACTGCAAGGCCTTTTTCGGCTACAGCGGAGAAACCCGAAGGCCCATCATCTACTGGATGAAAGGAGAGAAGTTTGTGGAAGAACTTGCAGGACACATTAAAGAAAGTGAAGTCAGGTAAATGCACCGGAGCGGACTCTAACTGCTGGTTAAACTGGTTATTACCTGGAGGGAAACAACACAGCCCCAGGAGATCTGCAAACCAGTTGAAATACTAAAACACATTGGAGAATTGCACCACTGCGGTTACACGGTACAAGATGGTTTCTGTTACACCTTCTTCGATTTACATGCGTCTATTTTTAATTAATTTCTGAAAAGGTTTTATTCAAGCTTCATCTAATTTCCTCTCTTATGATTTATGACTCGTTGAGGGCTGTCTGACAGGTCACTTCTCAACCTGCTTTAAAAATTATGAATTCTAATAATAAAGTTAAATTGAATTCATTCTCTCCCCTGTTGGGACCAATTACATCCGACTCTTTTGGGGAAAGCCTGGCTGTCTGCGGGGCATCAAATATCATTAAAACACCGACCTGTATTACCATGGTAACCACCGGAACATTTACAATGTCACACTTGCTCACATACACAGTGCACGTGGGAAAAGATCATTACGCTCTGTTTAAAATAAGTCTGTGCCTCTTGAAATGTCTGACCTTGACTATGTTAACTTGTATTTGTGCATTAGTTGGTAGTGTAATCACATCACTCTGCAGAGAGAGAGAAACGTTGTGCACTTCCCTAGAAGATTCAAGTGTGACCTGCAGAAGTTTTGGGACATCACAACTTTTCTCTGCTCTGTTATACAAAGTGCATTTTGTCCACAAACGACTGCCGTAGACACCACACCAAGTTTCATCATAAATATGCAGATGATTCTGTTATGGTCAGCCTGCTTAGTGATGATGAAGTTAGCCATGTCCAGGTACTTGATGATCTTATATCTTGGTGTGATGAAACCTTCCTTCAAATTAATGTTTCTAAAACAAAAGAGGTTTGCATTGATTTTAGATGTAAATCCCCAGCTCCTCATTGTAGTGTTCTTCACAACCAGCCAGTTGAACTAGTGACCAGTTACAAATATCAAATTTGATGTGAACTGTGATACACTTTGCAAAAAAGGTCAACAACGCCTCTTTTGTCTGAGGAAGTATCGCAAAATTCCAGGTAGACAAAACCCTGATGAAAATGTTTTATAGTGCTTTTATTGAATCTGTTGTTAGGCCCCAAGCACTGACAGTGTGAAGGCCCTATTGTATCTGTAGGAATTTTTCTCGTTTTTTTTCTCATTTTTCTTCTCGTTTTTTCCCTTGATTTTATTTTTCCGACGAAATGATGGCCTTTTTTTCCCCTAAACGTGCCCCAAAAGTCACCAAATTTTGCACACAAGCCAGACCTGGCAAAAAATTAGATATTTAATGGTTTGGGCTAATGGCTCAACAGCGCCCCCTAGAAAACTTTGTGCCTCAAGCCCCACAATACGGTTTGACGTACATGCACGAAAATCGTTACACACCTGTATCATGTCGCAACTTAAAGAAAAGTCTCTTGGCGCCATGGCCGAAACTGCACAGGAAGTCGGCCATTTTCAATTAATCGTGTAATTTTGGCGCAATTTATGCCATTCCTTCGGCCACTTCTTCGCCCGAACTGTAACGTGCACCCAGGTGTGTTATACATCAAAATGTGCGTCTCCATCCTGCAACGATGCGCATTACTTTTCTCAGTCAAAAGCGTTACCGTGGCGACGATAGACGCCAAAAAGCGTGTCCCCCCCTTCATCTGATTGGTCCATATTTGATAGTTCCTACTTTCTGCCATAACGTTTGAATGGTTTTATATAAAGAGTCATTGGTGGTGTCATCGGACTTAGTTTTGAGTCCTTGAACATAATTGCTGCAAATTAGCCCCGCCCCTTCTTCTGATTAGTCGATATCTGATAGTTCCTACTTTCTGCCATAACTTTTGAATGGTTTGATATAGAGAGTCGTGGGTGGTGTCATTGGGCTTGCACGAGGGCCCGTTCATCGCTGCTTGCAGCTTTAATTGAATTAATCTGTTATTTAATTTTGTATCATTTGTTGGTACGGAAATCTTGCCAGCAAGGACAAAAACTCCCTGGGGAGAATTGTGCGTGTTGCTTCTAAAGTTGCTGGCTGAAGTTCAGCAGTCTGGACCAAATCTTTAATTCTCAGGTGCTTAAGAAAGCAGAGTCCATTCGCAGGGACGATACTCACCCTCTTAACCAAGAATAGAAGCTTCTTCCCTCTGGCCTTCGCATAACTGTTCCCCCAGACTCAAAAAATAGATATAAATGTTCCTTTGTGCCTCTCTCCATTAAGGCTCTGAACGCTGCAGAGAAGAGGAGGTAATTGTGGCTGTGGTTTAGAACCTGGTCCATGCTGCCACCTGTGATGTTTAAATTTATTTAAAACTAGTTATGCTGATCGGTAGTCTCCCTTTTTATTGCTCTCCCTCCTTGTGTTCTGTGGGCTATGAACTTGGTGCCTCTGATGTAGTTTTTCTCTGCTTGCATCATGTATGTTTTTATGTATGAACGTAGCTGTATGATGAATGTGTGCTGAATATCTGCTGTAAACCTAATCGCCCATCAAGGGGCAAATTAATAAAGTGAAGTGAAGTGAACTTCACAAACCAGTGCTACCTCTCAAGACTGCAAAAACTCAAACTCAAAAATCTTCCAGTGGAACAAGACTTTTTTGCTTGTAATGAGAAGATAAATCTTGTCCCACTGGCAGATTTTTCTACTTATTTCAAGTGAAAATTTACTTGAAACAGGTAAAAATTGTTGTTTTTTCCAGTGATGAGTCTTGTTTTAAGTGTAATGAGATTTTTTGACTAAAAATGAGATTATTTAACTAGAAATAAGACAAATATTCCTGGTAAGATTTTGAGTTTTTGCAGTGAAGTGCTGGAGAAGGAAAGCTGCAGCTTCTACCGCAGCAGGCTTGACAGCACGTGAGCATCACGATGGCTCAGAACCCTGAACACTGTCAGCCGTGTCCAGCTCCAAGCTGGAAAACACACAAGTGAAAAACGACAAAAGACACTCCGATTTTGGAGCACAAAAGACTGTATTCTGGGCCTGAATGAGGCTCAGACATGCGCCGCTAAATCCTCGTGGTGTTGTCCCTGAGGCTGAAATCACGCAGACCAACACCAACCATGAACAAGGAGAGCAGATGTGCATGGCTCCGTATTCTTTGACCCGTCAACTTGGCTCAAGCAGAGCCACGATTTCTGATGAAGGATGAAAGACTGGAGCTGCTTCACAACATGCCTGAAAGGGAGCCTAAAAATGTGTCAATATAAACCAGTTGACAAACTATCAGTTTACATCTCCAATCAATCTTTGCTTGGTTGACTCAAGAAATGATCAACTAATGGAATTGCATAACTGATTGTTCAGTTCCCTATCTCGTTCAGTTTGAAGATGGGTGATGAAAATGGTTTGCAAAACTAGTCTTTCTCCTGTGAACAAATTGATATGAATAACTGAATTCTCGATAATAGAAAATGATATTGCTTTTGATCTTTTTTAAAGGCAGGAAGTACCAAAGCCATAGAGCACGGAGTGCAGCACAAAGAAATGAGGCTGAGCTCATATGATTCATCCGGTTTCATAGAATTTGTTCAGTCTTTGAAGCACAGTAAAATTGACTCCATAAAAGGTTTAAAGTGTTTGAAACCTGAGTGAAAGTAACAGGAGCGACAGACAGGCGTCCCTGGTACAAATGCAGCTAAGAATTCTTCACAAGGGAAACTGATGAACCAAAAAAACCATCCATCACCAGGGCCGCTGCCTTATTTTTTTCCAACTCGGGTCAACATGAAAGTTTAATGGGCTTCCTATGTCCATCCTCTTCTCCTCAAGCAAGTTCAAAGAAATCCTGGCATGAGAATGTTGTATAATCTTGCTGAGAGACAAAATACAAACAAATGGCATGAAAAATAGCCCCTGTGCTTCTCCTTGAATAAACCCAGAGACGTATGCAACAGGAGGAAGCATTTGTTGTGGAAAGAATGGATATCAGTCTGAGACTGAAGCCAGTTGAAGAGCTGCACCCGTCTGAGCTCCCAGATACTGCTTTGTTTCACACGGGGCCAAATGGTCATCACAGCAAGCCGAACGTGATGAAATGACAAAGACTTTAGCATTGCAAAGTAGATTTATTTATGAGAGGCATAGCTAGAGAAAGATGAGCCCAAAACAAATGCGAGGCGGTTTTCTGTCTTGCTGTGTCACACGTAAGGTGTCCTTGAGCAGCTCCTGGGAAGCAAAGATTCTGTCTCCCTGAAGCAGATAGCTGGAACAATAACTGTCTGTTCTTAATAGAGGTCACGAGAGGTTATTTGAGGCCACACTTTGCACATTTTTTGCCTCAGTAAAGCGCTGGAATTGCTCTGTGAAGGGACAGAACTGGGATGAGGAGTACAGGATTAGACCGTGTGAAAATGGGCTGACTGTAAATCCAACCTGGAGCTCCGCCTGACCTCACCGATGCGCTGGAGTTCTGGAAATTCACGGAAACAGGGTTTGAAATATTTAATTGATGCTTGGAGTTATTCACTCTAGTTGCAGAATGTACATGTGTCATGTAGTGGCATTAAAGGATAGCGATAAGTTACTGCAGCTTCTTTTTTACTGCAAAAACTCAAAATCTTCACAAGAATATTTCTCTTATTTCTAGTTATAATGTCTAATTTTTAGTAAAAAAAATCTCATTACACTTAAAACAAGACTCATCACTGGAAAAAACAACAATTTTCACCTGTTTCAAGTAGATTTTCACTTAAAATAAGTAGAAAAATCTGCCAGTGGAACAAGATTTTTTTGCTTGTAATGAGAAGATAAATCTTGTCCCACTGGCAGATTTTTTTACTTATTTCAAGTGAAAATTTACTTGAAACAGGTGAAAATTGTCAAATAACAAGTTATTTTTCTGGTAATGAGATTTTTCGACTAAAAATGAGACATTTTAACTAGAAATAAGACAAATATTCCTCGTAAGATTTTGATTTTTTGCAGTGTAGCGATAAGTTACTGCAGCTTGTGTTTTGCTTAAAGCCATTTCCAGAAGGGGAACATATGAGAGCCGGGCCGGGGGGCGGGGCATATGACCGGGGAGCGGGGCCTATGACCGGGCCCTCTGCAGCCTGGAGCCTCTCGTCTCATGACCTCTGGGACCTGGAGGTCATGAGACGAGAGGCTCCAGGCTGCAGAAATACCCGTCTCATTAACATAGCCTACACATGCCCAACAACGGGGCTCACAAGCATTACCACATGTAAGAGCAGAACAGAGCCTATTAGAGATTGTGAAAGATAATTCTCAAATTTGTTAAAATAATAATACAATTTTTCTGAATAATTATGTTTACTTGCAGCAGGGTAACATATAATTTAATGTCCGCCCCTACTGTATGACTCAGGTGTGTGAACTTGTTGTCTCTCGCTGCAGGAGCACACTTTAAAAAATGTTTGAAAGAAAACAAAAGGTGAAATATTTAAGATTTTGTTTCTACAAAGGATAATTTGAATTTTGAAACCTGTTTTGTTGACCTTTTTATAATAAATTATATTTTTCGGACTTTATATATCTATCTCAGCAAGTTATTCATCATGGACAAGCCAGCAGCACCTGAAGCCACGCTATTTGACACACAATCCAAAGCGTTTGATTGAATTTTTCAGCCCCACAGATAGCGGAAACCCTCCTTTTTTTCTTTTTCTTTGCGTTTTAAGGCTCCACTGTTGTGTTTCTAACTCCCGCTCATGTTTCGGCTGTAGGATTACTGCTCTGTTGACAAGTGATCCATGATGACGTATGACGTTGATAGACGGCTGTTGATGACGAACCATTTTACCCAAAATACATTTGGAGATTCACTTTTTGTTTTAATATTAACTGTGAGTGTGAAAATCTCAGCACAACATATTATACAATGCTTTATACCTAATATGAACCAAGTGGTGCCATAAAAAACTAAATCAATCTCGCGGGCCCCGGGCTGGGGAAGGCCCCCCCCCCTAGACTAGTTATAATTGCACTTAGCAAAGTAACTACAGAGGTGTATTTTGGTTATGGTCATTTTTTATGGAAAAGTTGTTTTGATTTCACAACCAGGTGCTACTAATTTTGACCTCAACTATACATCTTACCGAACATCTCAACATTTGGAGAATTTGGACTTGTACATCCAGAGAAACAATAACACATAAGGAAGAAAGCAGATGTTGTAATTTAATTCAATCTTGGCTTCTGAAAGGCTCTCTGAGTTTAGTTGTGAGATATTCCACAGCAGTACGACCTGTCTTTTGTTGTCTTGTGACATCTTTTTGAAACATGTTGCTGGAATCAAATTCAGATTGATTAAATAGCTTCAGATTTTTTCTTCACCATTTGGCAATATCTCAAGTTTAACTTATTTGCAACTATTTTGATTTGACATAGCTGCGTTGAACAGCATCCGCCTTTAATAACTGGGCCTCAATAAGTGCATACAGTACGTGCATTTGGAGAGAATATGACATCCTTCTAAGTATCATTTACAATTTGCACAGCATAAAATCTCCTTGTGTTTCTTTGTCAACCCTCTTTGAGCAAGTCATTTCTGCAAAACTGTGCTGCAAGAGTCAGTGTTACAACAAAAAGTCACACTTACAAGACTGTTGTCTTTTCATTAAGTTCTCAGCTCCAACTGGTACCGGCAGCCTGGGTCGCTTTCAGGTGCTTTGCACCTGAAATCCCCTCAGATAGGGGTTTAAGGTGACTGGGAGAGAACAATGTTCTCTCGTACTGAAAGAGCCGGGATGTTTCACAAGTTCAGCCCAGCTGAACCGGGCTCCGCTCGTCCTCCCTCTCTCATTCCACGGGGGGTCAGAGACCACAGCGAGCTACAGTTTGCAACAACGGGGCTAAAGTTGAAGGCGCTCGAGTGTCTTGCTGCAGGACACGTCAGCTGCAGAGCTGTTTGCTTTTCCAGAACTTGAACTGAGGCGCTGTACGCCTTGAGGACGGTGTCTGTGACCACAAAGTCACTTACTGGCCCCTGAAATTGTTCACAAGCACAAAAATAGCAATGGAAAGTAAAAAGAGAAGCAGCAACGTGCTGCAGAGGGAGTGTTTACACTTAGTTAATCATTCCCTGTGGTACTGTATTAGGTTAACCTTTTCCTGATTAGTTCTCTCTCTTTCAGGCCAGTGCTGTGGCCACCTCTGATCCAGTCATAACACGATTCCAGATTCTCCATCTCCGTGCAGCACACAGGCTCCTGCTGTGATGCCAATTAATGGCAGCTCTGTAAGCTCCGTGCCCTTGTCCAGCTCCAGCCGCGGCCTGCGTTTGCTCTATTTGAGGAGTATCTCACTCCGTCCTGTGACCTTCTTCCTTAAGCGAAATGCCTTTAGTGTATTTCCAATTCTTGACTCTCTTCCGAACACATACAGCTCATTCTTACATCAGAAATCGGGGATCTGATCAAGCTGATCATATCAAGGGCACGTTTTTCAAGCGTTTCCTTCACACAACACTTTAGACAAGGCAAGTTTATTTGTGTCGCACAATTCAACACAAGGTAATTCAAAGTGCTTAACATAAACATTAAAAGCGGCAAGACACAATTAAACAGTAAATAACAAATAAAATGAAATAAAATGATAAAAGAGGTAAAATAATAATAAGCACAAGTTGTTAAAAAGTAAGGGCAGTAGAGTACAGCAGGTACATCTCATTCTTACAATGGCAAGAATTACATTTCTATACGGTCAAAACGTACAAAGACCGGGTCAAATACAGTATTTGTATAAGTTTTTGTTTTGTTTTTATTTTGGATCCCCATTAGCAGACGCAAAACGCCTGCTAGTCTTCCTGGGGTCCATGAAGATTAAAAGTACATTCATATAAAAGTACATTTACATGTATACGTCATATAATACTTTACACTTTAAATATATGAATACATAAATAAATACATAAGTAAATACAATTACATCACTCCATTAACCCCCCCCCCTCACTAACTCCACCCACTCATTACATTAGCAACATCACTATAGTGGTAATTATCACATTCTGTAACTACATTGAGCTGTATATTCCATACACTATACAGTACATCACAAAATGTATATTAAACATATATATTAAACATTGTTTATGTCTTCTATGCCACATTGCCTGTTTCCAGGTCTTATTTATCGTCATTTCTCTCTGAAAGTACAAGTCTTGCTTTATAAAAGTTGCACGTTCTGTAATTAATAACGTGGGTAAAGCACGGCAAACATAATAAATCTGAGCAGTTCCTTCGGCCTCTCTCCAGCTGTTTGCAGAGCACAGCTTCACTGCTGTACGGATACTTTACATTTCTGCAACTCAGCTACTATAGTTCATGTGCAATGAATTAATAATTACAATATTTCCACTTAGACCACTGCTTGGTTTGTAATTTCACTTCAAGGAAGGCCTGGCCCATATGTTTAGTGATGCAAAGAGAGGCTGTTTTACCTGCTTGAAATTCAGGTCAGCGATCTAATCTAACTGCTGCCAAAGCCTTGCCATTTTATTTATTTGTATTATTCATTGTAATAAGTTTGTATCTACATGAGTAAAGTTTAAATTGTACATTGTTCATATCGTGTTTAAGTCCCCCATACGTTGCTTAAGGCTTTTCTGGGCTTTTCTGCTCATGTTTAAAGCTGTTCCTTCTCCTAAAACATGAAGAACAGGGGGTTGAGCTTTAGAGCAGGTCAGCAGTGGCAGCTCACGCTATAAACAACTCTGCTTGCTTTAAACTGCTTTACTTCTTAATGCATTTTTCAAAATGTTTTAATGGACAGCACTTTAAATTGTCTTGTAAATGAAATGTGCTCCACAAATAAACCAGGCTCGCCTCGGAGCCCTCACAAAGATGTCTTGCGTGTACGGACAGCTGAGGTCCACAGCACGCTGGAGGGCGTGGTAAATGACACATGGCTGGGAGCCATTAAGGTTAGAAGGGAGCCAGTATTTTGGCATCGCCGTGTTGGAGCGCTTCCCAAACAACACAGGGTTACAATCACATATGCTACTTACAACTTTACTCTGCAGAAAAAGAGCTGTCAAACATGTTCAGAGGAGGCATCGATGGTTTGGACAGCAGGACAAGTGTGTGTTGTGATCAGGTATCAGTGTTCCAGATGTTTTTTGGGGAGGAAATACGCGCCATGTGCTCTGGACAAAAGGAAGACGGACCGTTCAGACTACTGTCAGCCAGAAATCCAAAGCCAGGGTCTATGCCAGGGGTGGCCAACCCGCGGCTCGCGAGCCGCATGCAGCTCTTTGTCCCGTGTCATGCAGCTCTTGCAAGTTTATTTGATAGGTGCAGTGAAAGACAGACATGTAGGAAGTGGGGGCAAAATATGCCACGACTGGAATCGAACCCGCGTCGCTGTACAGGGGAAGGTGTACATAAGTCGCCTGCTCAACTCATTGAACTATACGGGCGCATGCTCGGGTTGTATTTAGCATTTGTGACGCAAATAACTTGGAGGGAAGAATCATATCACAGCTGAGGGGCGTTCTCTGGCGCGACGCAAAGTGATGTATTGCTTTTATAAAACGGTTACCAATAATGTAAATATGAAAGAGGAATACACAATCTACTTTTAATTAATCATAAATACATATTATACAGAAAAAATAACCCCATTATGGAAAAAAATAGTCCCATCTCTCCAGATGTAGCTCCGCATGTTGTCTTTTTCTTGTCTTTTTTTTCGGAGACAGGCACTCCTCAATCCATTCATCCATCGTTACCTCCTCCCCGGAGATCAAAGTTTACTGGGAACATGCCAAATTAAATGTTAACAAAAATAAAAAATAAACTTTAACACCAGCTACTTTTTGCTACCTGCTGTAACCGTCAAAAAATATGTAACAGTTGGTTGTTTTCATGGATACATTGTTGCTTCCCAGGATATGCTGTGATAAAGCTTTAGAATAGCAGCCGTGGTATATGCTCATTATACCACAGTTAACAACCAATCAGATTGCAGGATTCCACCTTTCTGTTTTATAATGGTATTTTTATGTCTCAGAGAGAGCAGGGAGTGAGGGATCATGGGGCAGTTGATGTGAGCATGTGTACAATGTGGCTCTTTGCAGTAACACAGTAACCAATTGTGGCTCTTAGCCTCTGATTGGTTGACCACCCCTGGTCGATGCTAACGTGGGTTTTTCACTGCCCTTCACAAAGTTCACTTACACTTCTGTGATAGCATGCTTTAATCCAGAAAAATAAATTTATCTTAAAGAAACAAGATAGTATCGTGTCCACCAATGTCCAAATGGTTTTAACGAGGAAGTGGAACACCATATTCTTACATAACAAAGGCTCGGGTGAGGCTTGGGAGAGGAAGGAGGGAGTACGGGTTCTGGACTGGCCCGCCTGTCGTCCTGACTTTACCCCGACAGTAAATCCATGTAGATCTAATCTAAATATAATGTAAGCCTCACCTTTCCTGGTCACAGTTGGGCTGAACCAAGTCCCTAGTGCTCTGTGTTTTAGATGTAGGCCAGTTGACTGAACCGAACCAGCAGATTCTGTACAGGGACAGCAGTTCTGCAGCCCGCGGGGCGGGACGCCTGACATGAACCCTGATTCTGCGCCGGGTGCTCTCCTGAGCCGATTTTAATGTCTCAATTACCAGACATTTAAACCAATCAACCCCATCGCCCAACATGAATACTGAATATTTTTCTTTATTAATTCCTTTGAAAATATGATAATAGAAATAACAGACACTGTTTTTTATTTTAACGGGGCGTCTCTGATGTGGATTATGCTTTGGTTTACGTGCCCTTTTGCTATTGAACCGTGTCAAGGACGTTGCCCCTGCATCATCACTTGCAGTACAGTCATTAAAAACGACTTTCCTCATTTGGTGTCGCTGATAACTGCCTGTGTGTTTGATCTTTGCTGCAGTTCATGTCTCAGCCATGTTCTGAAATCTCTGTGAAGAGAGTTGAATCCAAATGTCTTTGTCCTGAGATGCTCTGCATCATGTTTGTCTCACTGTAAGGAACTGTGGACATTTGGGAGACTCACACTCACTTACTAGGCCTGTGTTGAAAAAATCGATTTTCCGATTCTAAATCGATTCTCATATTAATTCCTAAAAATCGATTTGTATGTCTAAAGATACATTTTTTTTCATCATTACATTACAACTTTTGGTATTTATTTTATTTATGACCAAAGGAGGATGTTTTGTTGGACACAAGAATAACTTGTGCCATGTTTTACCTTTAAACATGTTTAAATGTATGAAAACATTAAAGTTTTCAGTTATAATTGCATAAATTCTCTATATTCCATTACTTTATATACTGTCTTGGGGTTACATTTGCATAAAATGCTTAAAACCAAATTCTCAAAAATGAAAGATCGAAATAGTACGAAAATTGAAAAAATTAATATGGAATATGGGAACAAAATAAAATTGATTTAATTTGTCCTCCCTGTATCTGTTTGGTAATTCTGCCCCACACGATGTTTCTGAAAGCAGGTGATTGGTCCTTATAGCATCACTAGCTGCCAATACTTGCTGTTGAATCTCAATATAATACTAGTATTAATATGTTGCATAACTACAGTCATATAATTCATGCAACAGCTCAAAAAACAGTTTTAATAACACTAACCCAAATCAATATCGGAATTGAATCAAATCGGATCGAATCAAATCTTGATAATCGATTCTGAATCTTAAGAATCGTAATCGAATCGATTATTGACATTTGAATCGATCCCCAGCCCTATCAATTACATTCTTAATTGTGGAGGAAACGATTCTTACAAGGGTCAACTTGTACTAATTCTAATATGCTAAACCCGGACTCAGGTCTCATCATAAGATGTATTTATTTATTTATTTATTCATTTATTTATCTAATGATTAAGTTGTTCAGTTAATACTCAAAATCACTGTTGGGAAAATAAAAGAAAAAAGATCTCTCAAACGTGATGGTCCCATTATTCTGCCACATGTCCAAGTGTCCTTGAGCAGGACAGTGAACCCCACATAATACATTTATATAGCATCTTCTAGTTCCACCACTCAAAACACTTTTCTACCGTGTTCCGCACACACGACCATACAGTGCTGGTTATCCTCTTAAGCCTCTGCAATGCTTTTCCCTTCACACACAGTCACACACAGATTAATGCATTAGGGACAAGCAGAGTTCAGTCTCTCTGAAGGACACTTGAAATCATCAAATCACTGCCCCTCCGCTCCCCAGATGAACGCTGCACTCTTCCCTCAAACACTTGTTGTCAGGTTCCTCGTGTAATTACGGAAGAGTATTAGGGCCAGGCAGGAGAAAAATAAAAATAATATTTTAGAGGAGGACGTTTTTTTTTCATTATGCACTTCGAGAAAAAAGTTGAAATGTCGAGAAAAAAGTCAAAATACAATTTTGAGGAAAAAAAAGGCGAAATGTCGAGAATAATTTTGAAATAAAATTTCGGGAAAAAAGTCTAAATGTCGAGATTAATGTTGAAATACAATTTTGAGGGAAAAAAAGGCGAAATGTCGAGAATAATGTTGAAATAAAATTTCGAGAAAAAAGTTGAAATGTCGAGATTAATGTTGAAATACAATTTCAAGAATAAAGTCGAAATTTCGCCTTTTTTCTCAACATTTCGACTTTTTTCTCAAAATTGTATTTCAACATTATTCTCGACATTTCGACTTTTTCTCAACATTTCAACTTTTTTCTCGAAGTGCATAATGAAAAAAAAATCTTCCTTCTTTAAAATATTATTTTTAGTTTTCTCGTGCCTGGCCCTAATACTCTTCCGTATATAATTGGTGTGAATGCAACGTAAATATTCTCCTGCATACTGTACTTTCTGCTGTTTCAACTCTTCAGCTTTCAAAATGTTCAGGTCTGTCTGGAGACTCCTGCTATCACTTTAGATAGTTCAAATCTTTATTCTTTTTATACTTCTTTAAGTATTCAGCTTCATGTTTCCCCCATTCAAATGGATGAAGTCATTCTCAAATCCTTGTAAAACTTTGTTCTCTTGGAGCTCCAACATCTTCAGACGCCCCCCCATCAGGTCAGAGGGGATTGGGATCTTACTGTTTGATTTAACTTCATAAAATATCAGTCATTTTGGAAGTATCACAGTTTCAGTTTTATGTGGTTCAGTGGCTAGAACTGTTGCTTCACAGCGACAAGGTTTCTGGTTCAAATCCTCGAAGGTGTCCTTCTGTGCTCGTCTAAAGTCTGTTATCTGTTCATGTGCTAACAAGTGGCCCTTGTCAGCAGTACAGTAGTTTAGCAAAATAAAAAGTTACAGGAAATGTTTGCAAAATAAATACACATTCTCAGAAAAACTCAAATTCTTATTATGGTGGTTTTTCAAAATAAAAGCATATATTAAAAAATTGTGGTGGAATAGGGGCAACTAGTCTCACTATGCATTGTAGGCCATAAAGTTGGAATAATTTTGTTTTCGGAAACATTCATCCACCATCATTTCATAAGAGGAGGTTAAAAACAAACAAAAAACAACCTCATGGGCAGCAGTGTAGATATTTACATGGCTGTGTACATTAACTGGTCATTTATTCATCGGTTTAATTTAATAGTGGTTGAATGGAAAAAAAAGAGAACGTTTTGAAGCATTCCCCACCACTGGGTGATGATACATTAGTGTATGTCTTTGGAGGAAAGCAGAACACAGCAAGCATACGGTTTGTTTCTGTCGGAGCAATATAACGATTATATTAGAGGTGGGTGCAATTCATCGATGTGTCGATGCATCGCGATGCGTCACGTGACGATTTGTAATCGATTATGGTCCAGTAAAAAAAAAAAAAAAAAACATTTTTTTTTTTTTTTTTTTTCTTTTTTAAGTAATCCTATCCAGATTCCAGACTGAATAAGCTGCGGAATCATTTCATTTTCAAGAATGCACATTTCTTATTGTTCACTTGAAATATGGCAGATATGTTTACACTAAATACATATCTTGTTTACTTAAATTAATGAACTCATTAAATCCAGGGCTTGACCGTTTTCAGTGTTTTCCGCCAATAGAGGGCGCTCTCATGCAGGTGCAGCTTTCCCTGGTCAAAGTTAAGTAAGTCAAAGAGCAAATGTTTACATAGTCATAAAATAAATTATTTTGTGTCTTTGAAAAATACATGTCAAATGTTCAAAAAACCTTGTTATTTACTTAATGAGTGTTGTTAGAGGAACTGAGTTCATTGATTGGCTATTTATTTACAAATGTAGCCACAGATGAAGACAAAATCAATCTTGTATGGAAAAAAGTATTAAAAATCACAATAATCGAAGAATCGTGGCCCCAATAATTGAATCGAATCGACAATCGTTATAATCGAAGAATCGAAGCTCCAATAATCGAAATCGAATCGAATCGTGAGGTACCCTTTGTAATAAATCACGGAAGGTCCACACAGGTAAGTTGTTACTTCTTTATCTAGGAGCTCTCGGGTTCATGTTCACAGCATACACGTGACTGACGTAAAAGCCCCTCCCACTGCCGTAACACCCACTAGAGTAAAACATCAACAGCTACGTTACGACAGCCGTAAAGCAGAGTACCGTAAACACTCTAATACTCTGACATCTCCCCTTTTTAGTTCTACTTTCCTCAATAAAGTAAACAGATAAACATTCTG
The DNA here is from genome assembly GCF_033807715.1 of Cololabis saira. Lineage (NCBI taxonomy): Eukaryota > Metazoa > Chordata > Actinopteri > Beloniformes > Belonidae > Cololabis > Cololabis saira. The sequence goes on along the minus strand of NC_084593.1, from coordinate 39,863,204 downwards.
TAAAGAACAATGCTGTTCTGTAGCAATAAGCAGGACCACATCAAACATCCTGTGAAATGTAAACAATGTCATTCTTCTGTAGTACTTATATTCAATAAACCTTTAGATTATCAAAAGATTATCAAATTACTTTTCACTATAAGATAACAGTTTGCATTCCTGAACTCTTTTGATATTAAAACACATCAGTTTACAACATTCTATGGAACTCTTTTTCTTTTTATGTGGCTTTACCACCTGGAACTCTTTTATTGTGGCTTTACCACCTGGAACTCTTTTATGTGGTTTTACCACCTGGAACTCTTTTATGTGGTTTAAATGTTACCACACCTGGAACTCTTTTCCCTTCTTCCCCCCCAAAGGCCATGAGTGTGAGGACATGTTAACTCACAAGTCCAGTCTGATGACTGGCTTAGAGATCCGTCCAGACCTGGTCTGTGACAGATTTTCAGCACCAGCATGCATGCTGACACTGGAGTCCCCCTGCTGTCGATTGATGTCCGTGCAAACAGGTAAGACAGGTGCTTCGCCTCCAGGCGGCTGTGGAGCAGGCATCTCCTGCAGGTGGCGCCGGTTGTAGTAGAAGGCTTGCTTCTTCTTCTCTGCCTCGTCCTTCTGCCTGATGCGCTGCCCGTCGGGCCATGAGGGCTGCAGGTTTCTCTCGAGGGTAGGCAGTGTCGTTCGAATCTTCCGGCCCATTAGTAGTTCAGCTGGGCTGGCTCCAGTTGTGCTGCATGGTGTTGACCTGTAGCACATGAGTGCGATGAGAGGGTCGTTCTGTTTCAATATTCGCTTTGCGGTCTGCACCGCCCTCTCTGCGTGACCGTTGCCTTGTGCGTTGTGTGGGCTTGAGGTGACGTGTTCAAAGTCAAGCTCACGGGCGAGGTCTTGAAACTCTGTGCCTGTGAACTGCGGCCCGTTGTCGCTGACGACCACATCTGGAATGCCGTAGCGGGCGCATATAGCTTTCAGCTTCAGAGAGACATGAGTGCTTGTTGTTGTTTTCATGTGCAGTATTTCGATATATCTCGAGTAGTAGTCTGAGATGATTAAGTAGTTCTGTTTATTATGCTCACATAAGTCCAGAGCTATGCGCTGCCATGGTCTGTCGGGGAGCGGGGTAGAGATTAACGGCTCCTTCTGCTGTGCTCTTCTCAGCTCACAGCAGGACTGACATGACAACACCTTGTGTTTCAGTTGTGAGGAAATGCCGGGCCACCAGACAGCGGCGTTTGCCCTGTCCCGACACTTTGAGAGCCCTTGATGTCCGTCGTGGATTCTCTCAAGGATTTCTGCCCTCAGCGTCCCTGGTATCACGATGCGGCTTCCTCTCACGACCATCCCGCCATACTCTGAAAGTTCATCTCTCATAGAAAAGTACTCACGTATGTTACTTGGTACTTGGCATGCGTGTTCTGGCCAGCCGAACCTGATGTACCTGATCACTGTCTGCAGCTTCTCATCAGCCGCAGTAGCTGCTCGGATGTTGTCCATCTTTTGTGGGGTAGCTGGCACGCCGTCCATGACTGCTGCAATGTAGCACTCAACCTCAGAGTGTGTGTCTCTCCCGTCCCCCGTGTGACTCAGAGGGCTCCGTGACAGTGTGTCTGCCACAACAAGGGTCTTCCCCGGCGCATACGCAGCCACTGGCTTAAAGCGCATGAGCCGCATAAGAAGTCTCTGGCACCTTAATGGAACGTTGTCTAGGTCCTTACTGTTCATTAGTGGGACCAGGGGCTTGTGGTCTGTCACAAGTTCAAAACTCTCAAGGCCGTAGAGGTATTTTTCAAACCGTTCACAGGCCCAGACACTCGCCAGGCACTCTTTCTCGATCTGCGCGTATCTGGTCTCTGCGTCGGTCAGCCTCCTTGAGCAGTATGCGACTGGTTTCCAGTTTTGTCCATGGAGCTGCAACAGCACGCCACCGAGCCCATAGCTGCTTGCATCAGCTGAGACAGCGGTGGGTCTGTTGACGTCATAAAACACTAACACTGGCGATGTCATCAGTAGCTCTTTTAGCTTCTCAAAAGCTGTGTGTTGTGCTGGACCCCAGGTCCAAGCTGTCTTGGACCGGAGCAGCTCGTACAGTGGCTGGCCCACTGTGGACAGGTTCGGCACATATTTACCGAGATAGTTCACCATGCCCAGGATACGTTTGAGCTCGTGGACGTTCTCTGGTGCAGCGAGCTCCCGGATTGCTCGCACCTTTGCTGGATCCGGCCGCACGCCTGTGGCGTCGACCACCTGGCCCAGGAAGTTGAGCTGCTCTTGTCTGAGCTTACACTTTTCCTTATTGAGCTTGAGCCCAGCAGACTCGACTCTCTCCAGGACCTTCTGGAGATGGAGGTCGTGCTCTTCCATGTCCTTCCCATACACAACAATGTCATCCATGTAAACTGAGACGCCCTGTAGGCCTTGAAGTGTCTCCGACATTTTCCTTTGGAAAATTTCTGGGGCGCTCGTTATCCCGAACGGTAAGCGCCGGAAACAGTACCTGCCAAATGGCGTAATGAATGTGGTGAGTAGGCTACTCTCACTGTGCAGAGGAATCTGGAAGAACCCCGAGGCTGCATCAAGGCTGGAGAACACCGTTGCTCCACACAGCTCCGCTGTAATCTCCTCTGGTGTAGGTAAGATGAATCTCTCTCTCTTTACCTGTTCATTTAGTTTCTTAAGATCCACACATATACGAACCTTTCCGTTCTTTTTGAGCACGGGCACCATGGGGGCGCACCAATCGGTTGGCTGGGTTACCTCCTCTATGATGCCGTACTCCTCCATGCGGCGCAGCTCCTCCCTGACCTTGGACGTCAGCGGTATTGGGACCCTGCGCGCAGTCTGCACCGCGTACGGGGTGGCGTTGTCCTTGAGCTGTATCCTCACAGGCTCCGTCTTGAGCGTGCCATGCTCTCCAAAGGCACCATGGACCTCCTCGATCCGTTTCACGAGGCCCATCTCAGCTGCAGTGGATCTACTGAGTAAATTGTTAACAGACTTTCCTCTAATAACATACACTGGGAATGAGTATGAGTTCTTCTTGTATGTGGTGTTAACTTGAAATTGTCCTTTACAGTCTAATTGACCCCCTGGGCTGGTCAAAGATACACTAGTCTGCTTCAGTTCTCTCTCTGGAATGAGCATATTGAAAGTCTCTTCACACAATACACTAGCATCAGCCCCAGTATCGATCTTAAACTTAACAGGAGTTGCACCCAGAAGAAGTTGCACTGTCCACTCATCACTCACGTTAGCATTCACTGATCCCAGGAAGTATTCACTCTGCTCATCTGCCTCTGTTACTTCACTCACCGCTTTGGTTTTGCACTGGCTCTGCCAATGTCCGTTCCTGCCGCATTTGTTGCAAGCTGAATTGCGAGCGGGGCATCTCTCTAGATCCTTATGCTCCGTTTTCCCACACCGGCTGCACTTCCTCCCGTGCTCCGTCTTTCCCCCTCTCTTGGCGTTGCGCTGCCATTTTATATTCTTCTTCCGCGCGCCCCGCACCTCATGTACGGATGCCGTGGCTGCCGTGGCCTCTGCTGCCTGCGCACTGATCTGCATGTTCACTGTCTCTGACTGGCGAACAGACTGTATAGTCTGCGCCAGTGTAAGATCCGCCATGAGCTGCAACTTACGAGACTGCTCTTTATCTTGAATCCCCACCACGATTCGGTCTCGAATATTTTCATCTCTACTCTCCCCGAACTCGCAGTGTTCTGATAAATCATAGAGAGCCCTAATGAAAGTCTCTGCCGGCTCGCCAGGCCGCTGCACGCGCTGGTGGAAAACAGCACGTTCATGGATTACATTCCGCCGTGGGAAAAAGTACTCGTCGAACTTCTCCATTACTATTTTGTAATTATTCTGGTGTCCTGGGTCAGTAAAAGTAAACGACTTGAAAATATTTTCCGCTTCACTCCCCATTGCGTACACCAGGGAACACACTTGTACTTCACCCGACTTCTTGTTGAGCTCCGTAGCCGTCCGATATCTCTCGAACCGCCTTTTCCAGTCGGTCCACTCCGTCGGTTTATCAAAGCTGAAACTCTCCGGTGGGTTAAACTTCGCCATGGTTTACACTCTTTGCAAAACCACTGGCCACTTCTGACACCATGTAATAAATCACGGAAGGTCCACACAGGTAAGTTGTTACTTCTTTATCTAGGAGCTCTCGGGTTCATGTTCACAGCATACACGTGACTGACGTAAAAGCCCCTCCCACTGCCGTAACACCCACTAGAGTAAAACATCAACAGCTACGTTACGACAGCCGTAAAGCAGAGTACCGTAAACACTCTAATACTCTGACACCCTTGTTTGCACACCCCTAGATTATATGCTGTTTTCTATTATTGCAAATCCTGTCTGTATATTTCAGGGGAGCGTTCATGTGGTTGGCATCAAGGACTGACCCTTGTAGCTTAGTAAGGCCAGATATTTCCTGTGTCTCATTTCAATCTACACACTAATGTTTGTATAAGCAGATGCATAATAAACCAACCAAAGTTTGTTATGACATCCCCAAATATTCTTCATAAGATTTACACAAGACACTGGGCTGACGTTGGTTGTGTCCTGACATGGGTTAACTATCAAGTTTAAAAGAGTTAAACTTTATAAGTAATAATCATTTAGATCACTAACCCTGGAAAAAGTTTCCATGTTCTGGTATTTATGTTCCATTATGCATCGAGTTGTCGCTGGCGCTTCGGTTTAGCCAAAGGTAAACATAACTTTGCACTGAAAAGTTGTTTCATTACTTATAGCCCATGAATAAAATGGTGAAGTCTTGCAAAAAAGTATCATTTTTATTTATTTATTATATTAGAACTGAATTATGGAAAAGCAATAGACAGGGAAGAGATCGAGTTGTCCCCGTTTAACACGGCTCGCCTGAAGTATTTAAACACTGTTTAGATTAAAACCTTTTTACGACATGATGCTGAGGAGGGTGAGGTGGTAATCCTGCTCAGCAGGAGACAACTGTCACATTTCCCAGCTGTTTTTGCCCTTGCTTCACCTTGAAGCCTGTATCAAGTGGCCAAAAAGGAGTGATATGAAAAGGTAGAAGATAAAGAGCTTATAAGTTGGCCTGGGGGTGACAAAAAAGAAAGAAAAGTAGTCGGGCCAGGTTTTTCTTTTCTGTCATATTTTGATTCTTGCTGATAAGAGTGTTTAAAAAGTGAATGTAGCATTTAATGGTGCACATTGTGACCCAGACATCAGCCAGCACCCCCCCCTTCCTCTACCCAGGTTTTAAGAGGAGTATGACCTCGCCAGAACTACAGAGGCTCTTCCATCTGTTCACTGTATTTTATAAACATGCCTCCCTCTGTTACTTTTATAAATCTACCTTATATTTATACATACACACCTGTTCACTCACCTACATGCTCACTCCACAGTTTTGGGGGACAGATAATCGCAGTAGTCTAGCTTTGATTCAGTCTCAGGGACCTGGAATGGTTGCTATTTGTGTCTCTGCCTGTTCTCCTGTTTGTTTTTTGCTTTTTGACTTACAGATCTCAAAGGCTTGTGTGCTCATTGAGCGTTTCCGTGTGTTTTTCGTGTTTTAGACTAGCTGCGGAACCACCCCTCACCCACACACTTAAAAAAAAAAAAAAATATATATATATATATATATATATATATATATATATATATATATATATATATATATATATATATATATATATATAAAAATAAAGTAAATATATATGATATATATTATAGACTAATATATATATATATATATATATATATATATATATATATATATATATATATATATATACATATATATACATATGCCTTAGGTTTTAACCAACATGGTATTAACCATTAATATATATGCAGAAAAAAATACATAAAATATAAATAAATCTGCCTTATAAATCGTGATACATTTCCTCCTTTTCTCGTAAAACCAAACAGTGTGTCAGGCAAGACGTTGCCGTGACGCCGTCGTGAATTCTTCAGACTTCGACGTCACTCCATTTCACCGCGGTGCAGTACCCCCCCCCCAAAGTGCTAGGGGGTTTTTTTTCCGGAGAAAAGAAAAGCCGATTCATGCTCGAAAACCCTCCAATGTGGCTGAATTACAACAATTTTATTTTTATCGTCGTCTCTAGTTGATTCTTTGTTTAGCTTCCGGTTTGTCCGGTCTTAGTGAACAATGGCGACCGAGAGAGAACCGGAACCGGAAATGCGTTGCTACCAAGCGAACCAATCACAGCCCTCTCGGTCTGCGTTGGGTCTGCGTCGCCTCGACGCGTAGTTACATTTTTTGGGAGGTGCAGGTCAGGCTACAGCGTAGGCTACGGAGAGACTCCCGTGTACCCTAGTACCCTACGGTGTAGGTTAGAGTTGGGTGCAATTCATCTTATCCAGATTCCAGACTGAATAAGCTGCTGAATCATTTTATTTTCAAGAATGCCCATTTCTTATTGTTCACTTGAAATATGGCAGATATGTTTACACTAAATAAATTTGATGGAAGTACATATCTTGTTTACTTGAATTAATGAACTCATTAAATCCAGGGCTTGACCGTTTTCAGTGTTTTCCGCCAATAGAGGGCGCTCTCATGCAAGTGCAGCTTTCCCTGGTCAAAGTTAAGTAAGTCAAAGAGCAAATGTTTACATAGTCATAAAATAAATTATTTTGTGTCTTTGAAAAATACATGTCAAATGTTCAAAAAACCTTGTTATTTACTTAATGAGTGTTGTTAGAGGAACTGAGTTAATTGATTGGCTATTTATTTACAAATGTAGCCACAGATGAAGACAAAATCAATCTTGTATGGAAAAAAGCATTAAAAATCACAATAATCGAAGAATCGTGGCACCAATAATCGAATCGAATCGACAATCGTTAGAATCGAAGAATCGAAGAATCGAAGCTCCAATAATCGAAATCGAATCGAATCGTGAGGTACCCTTGTTTGCACACCCCTAGTGTAGGTTTAACGCAGAACCATAATTCAGCCTTAAGACATGTTCATGTCTCCCTGGTACGTAATCAGGGAGGGTGATGACGATGCTTAAATATAAGTGACTTTTGTCTTTCTTAAGCATTTAGTAATTCTGTAAATAGAGAAGATGTCCCTGCGTGACGGTTGTCCCTCTGTCCTTCCAGGATCCTGAGGGAGCATTTAGGGGAGAAGGAGGTGGAACTGTCCTTAACATTTGACGCCGTGGAGGAGGCAGATCTGGCCAACTACACCTGCTACGTGGAGAACCACATAGGGAGGCACAGCGGAAGTGCCATCCTGCAGAAGAAAGGTAGGCTACAGTCATTTCTGCTTTCCTATACCTCACCGTGTTTTTTTTATATATGAGCTATATATGCTAAATTTTCATGGATTCAATAATGTATGTGCTGCTCAAACCCATCATCTCATTACAACATCATTATGGCTGCTTTTCATCAGTCATTAAGTCTGCATGAGCACTTTTGCCCGGTATCTGAAAACCAGACAGTTTGCGGAGCCTGGAGGAGCCTTGTGGAAGAGGCTGAACCGTCACGCTGGGAAATAAGACTTCAGAGAAGTTTAACTGACTACGTGCAATTGTTTATGAAGCATTTTGAAGCCGTTATAACGCGGGGGATGAAAACATTAACTGACAAAATCAAAAGATGAATGTTTCGATGCCTAAAAGTAATTAAATTACATATTTGATAAACCACAAAGCCTTCCATCTGAATTCAATAAGCCTGTATGCTTTATTCTTGATTAACAATTGTATTTTTTTCTGAAGAAGCTTTTCTTTTCCTTATTTCTCTGTTTCATCTACTCTCTCATCTTTTATTCACACTGCACTTGAAAGGTCCTATCAAAACGGCAAAAGGTGCAACATGTGCATCAGTATTCAGCAAAAACATAGCCTTTATCTCCTTTTCTGACTCTGCAAGAAAAAAAAAACAAGGGATTTTCCCAACAAGTCCAACTGTTCCATTAACGCAATCGAACATTAAAGGAATATGTGGGTTGATTGACAGAGCTCGGGGAGATTAAAGAGGCAAAGACAGACAGTAATGAAGAATAATTCTGGATTCAGAGATTTCACAATATTATCTAGCAAAGCAGCACTTGATTGTTCATGTTTTATTGATGTGCTAAATAAACCCACGCCTTACCTGGTGCAGCTCTCATTACTGTTGTTGTAAGAGAGGACTAACTATGTGTCCTGATGGAGAGACAGCTGAAACTGTGATGAAAGGAAACACTAGAGCAGCCAGTCCAAAGCTGCTCGGACAGAAACATGATCATAACAATGAGGATTTCATTTCATTTCATTTATTTTCATTTATTTATTTAGCACATTTTTTTAAAAAACAGTGCATGGAGGGAATGAAGCCCGAAGGGCTTGTACAGAGTTCAGCTCCCATCAACAACTGTGATGAAATAACAAAGATAATGTACAACAAATTAAAGAAATTATAAATATAAACGTCACAGAGAACATGGTTACAAGGTCTGGATTACATTAAAGATAAAGACATTGAAGGTTAAGACAGAATAAGATGTTTTTCTAATAACTTTCTGAAGATAATGTTGACTTCAGCGACACATTAAAGTCATTCCAGAGTTTTGGATCTAAATGTAATATTAAATTGATGACCAGATGTTGGACAGAAGGGTAAATGAAGAAGCCACTGTGTCTAGTTGGATATGAATTAAAATCAGATGAAAAAGTAAAAAAAAACTGCTATGACAGGAAGATCTTGTTTTATATTGATAAACTTATGCACAAACAAGCATGAATGAATATTTCATAAAATGAGGTACAGAGGGTTGGTGTCTACCAGACTGAGAGATCATTCTTAAGAATCTTTTTTGGATTATCAGTAATTTGTTGAGAAAAGTTGTATAAGTTGCAGACCAGACAACATTGCAGTAATTCATATATGGAAATAGGAAACTATAATACAGAGTCAAGAGAGCAGAGGGATGTAATGGATCAAGGGACAAACCTCTTTCAGTATGCCAAGCATTTTCATTGATCTTTTGCAAACTTGATTAATATCATTATTCCACTTTAGACCTTCATCCAAAAAAACACCCAGAAATGTTGTGTGTGATATTTGAAGAATTAGGATTATTATTATGCTTTTTAGTATTATTGTTATAGTTACACACTTGTAAAACAGTCCTGCGGGATCTTGCTTCTGGTGGCTCTCTGAGCCGGAGGCCAGGACACGGAGAAAGAGAGGGAAACCTCCAGAGACAAAGCTATAACAAAGCTATCAGGGAGGATGAACAGCCGCCGTAGCCTCAAATCTCAGAGAGGACAAATAATAATGATGATGTGAGTGCTCATTATATTGTGTGAAATTAGTTCATGCAGTGAGGAAGAAAAAAAAGTAGCGATGGGGAGAATTGGAGAAATTTTAAAAGAGATGTAGCAGCATGGAAACACTGGGAGGTGGAATAAGGCAAGAAATTAGCAAACAGTGTAGATGTGATAAATGTAGACATAGCGCTAAAGATAGTGATGGGGATAGGATTTAGGGATGATGAGGTGAAGTGAAAAAAAGAGGGAAGAGCAGACAGACAGACAGACAGACGGAGGGAGGGGGGATGAAAACAGGTCTTTCTCTATCCCCGTCTGACTCGGGCTGAAGCCTTGGGTGTCAAATCTATCTTACTATACTTAACTAGCACCCATAGGGACTCTGCAGGACTCCTGCTTTCTCTCTCTCTCACACACATGTTCACACTCCTCCAGAGGGGATGGGGATGGTTAAGTTCTCATTACTTAACAGTGTCATTATTTACAGAAAACTGTGTTTACTTGTCCACATATTTGTAGACAAAGCTTAACGCAAGAGGGAGAATAGTCAATAACGTACTCTGTATGAGTGTGTGTGAGGGAAATTCAGACATAAACACACACACACACACACACACACACACACAAACATAAAACATGCACAGTCTCTCATGGGAGGCATTAAGGTAATGGGATTGTCTCCAAGTATGTTACACCGAGTAGCCATGCAGAGACATGCACATAAACACACACAGCAGTATTTTCCACATGAAGGAGGTTTCTTTCTTCATTATTCATCATCATTAGGGCCCGAGCACTGAAAGTGCGAGGACCCTATTGTATCTGTGATGTTTATTAGGGCCCGAGCACTGAAAGTGCGAGGACCCTATTGTATCTGTGATGTTTATTATTATTATTATTATTAGGGCCCGAGCACTGAAAGTGCGAGGACCCTATTGTATCTGTGATGTTTATTATTATTATTATTATTATTATTATTATTATTATTATTCTTGCCGTAAATAAATTGCCTTTTTGGAGGCCTTAAAATGCTCGAAAACTCACCAAATTTTGCACACGCTTCCAGAGTCGCGTAAAATTACGTATTTTATGGGCGACAGGCATGGGTCCACAAGAATGGGCTCTATAGCGCCACCTATTTTATGTTTTTTGACGAGCCCCACAATATGGTTTGACTTACAGCAAAGACCTTTATGTGAGTATTATATTAGACAAAGAGCTACAAAAAAGTCTTTTGGACCCATGCTCTAAGTTACACAGGAAGTCCGGCATTTTGAACAGAAAATGTCATTTTTCATGAATTCTGATCATTTCCAGGCCTCGTACTTTAACGAACTCCTCCTAGAGATTTTATCGAATTGGCTCACAACTTGGTTTGTACAATCTAGACACATGGCCGACGCTAAATTGCGAAGCTTTTAAGTTTTCAGCAGAGGGCTTGACCGTAGTGATTCGGCGAAGTTTGAGGTCATTTTTAAGCTTCGCCATCAAACATCAATTGGCTGTAATTCAGCAATACATGATTTGATGTGGTTGAAAACGTATGTGCATGATTGTAGGCTGAGCCTGAAGACATATGTGGTGGAATATTCAGGATCGGTTGTAGCGCCACCTGTTGGCACCAGGAATTGTCATGTCTTGTAGTATGCATCTGTGCTCCAAGCGAGATGAGTGTATTGATCTCAAAGCTGGTCACTTTAATAGGTAAGACATTGACGATGACTGACAGAGAAAACTGTACGTTCTTATCGAAGGGCGTGGCCGTTAGAGGGTGTCAAATTTTGGTGTCTCGCCATGAACATAAAAGTTGTTGTAACTTAAACATAATTGGTCAGAATTAACCCAAAATCAATACATGTAATCAGGCTTCCATTCTGAACAAGTGGATATGACAATCTTGGATTGAAATCCATAGCGCCACCTTTTGGTCAGGTATACATTTTTCATCAAATTATGTGCTGTCATTGCTGTTTCATTCACCCAATGTTAAAGCAATCAACACATATGATTGTCAGTATGTTCCTTATTGACCGTGTCGCGTATCGTGGTCAGAACTTGAAAGGAATTGGCATTTTTCGTCACTCTGAATTTTTTGGTAAAATAATAATTTAAAATCAGAGGTTTTGTTAAATGTCAATTAAATGTCAGATTTATATACCTTTCAACATGAGTAAAAAATCATACACTGGTACCTATAGTTTTTTTTAAAGTTTGTAACTCTATTTTTTTCAAAATATGAACTTATTTTAAAATAAATCACATTTTTTTTTCTTATGTCCTTTCACCTCCGTAACTCCCTAAATATATTGTTTAATGTGTTGTTTAAAGCTACAGTTAATTCTATGAAATTGTGTCGAACATTATTATTTTTAAATAATATTTATGTTCGATCAGTCTGTCTGACAGGCTGGTCTGATCCTTCTCTGTCAGCAGAGTAGAGGAGAGGGGAGGGGAGGGGCTGCAGCTCCCGCAGGAGGACGGGGGGAGGGGTGGTGGGGGGGTGAAGGGGCTTGGGGGGGCGGGGGGGGCGGGGGGGGCGTTGCGCGCGCAGCTCCCGCGGGGGGAGGGGCTGATGTTCAGCGCGGCCGCCATCTTGGTCGAGGCGCCGCATTGACTTACTTGCATTGACTGCCTGAGAACGTCGGGCGTGGCCGCCATCTTGGATCGGTATCGCTAAGAGGTGTCTGCATAAGTAAAATAACTATAACTTGCTTAATTTTCAACCGATTTTCACGCGGTTTGCTTTGTTACAAACGGCAGACATGTAGCTATGATACAGGATGCTTGATGTACGTTAAATATGAAAGCTTTCATGCTAAAATACGTTCTGCAGGTAGTCACACTTCAGGTATACACACATAAGCAAGCCTTTTATTATTTTAATATTGCTGATTATGGTTTACAGTTTAAGATTCACAGAATATTCAAATTTTTTGAGATAGGATATTTGAGTTTTCTTAAGCTGTAAACCAGTGGTCGGCAACTGGCGGCCTGCAGGCCAAAATTGGCCCGTCTCCAATAATATCTGGCCCGTCAGATGACAATTGAAAATCTGATAAATATATATATATATATATTTTTAATTATTTACTATCACAAACACGACAATTTCATAGAGAATTCGAAGCCTTTATTTAGAAAAGATAAAATAAAATAAAAGTAGAATCTTCATGATTCCGGACGCACACAATTGTGTATAGTTCCCTGTCATCTGTAGCATAGGGGGGCCTTAATTAAAGGTGCACACAAATATTCAGGAGTAACGTAGGCACAGACTCCCGACAAAACTCCTGGAGCTGTTCAAATGGTAAGACGTACTTGCTTGCTTTAAAGTGATTTGTTGTGGTTTAAACTGTGAAAAATACAACTGATAACTTACCTTGAGTTTTGCTGTTGGTCTTTTAAATGGTAAAACGTCCATTATATGTGTAAAAATACTAGGAAAATCCGCCTCATTTGCATATCCTCTCACTCGCTTCAGCAGACAGAGCTGCTGCTCCATGTGCACTGACTACTGTGCTACTGTTCATATCATGGGTTTTTCATGTGTTTAATGTCGTTCTGTGTATTTTAAAGAAGGACTGCATTTGTTAGTAGCTTGGCAGAAAATAATATTATTATCACCAAGTTACTTAAGCGGTTATAACGGAGCCACAGAGTAGCGCTAAAGCAGTAATAACACACCAATAACAGTCTGTAGCAAATTCAAGTTACTTTATTTAAACTAATGACTTTCTTAAACTACTTTTTTGTACAAGATATAATAGTATAATAATACTAGTAGCCTATAGATAAAGGGAAAAAAAGTTTTGTTTAGTAGAAAAAAAACATGTTTCGCCTGATTGATGTGATGTTCTACCATTCAGTTGCTCCGAAAAAAATTGGCCCGAGGCCAAACTTACTTGCCGGTGTTGTGCCGGATTCAGCCCCCCTGCCGTGAAATGCCCCCCTCGTCATACTTTCCCACAATCACAGTCACAGATAACAAAAATCGGGTAAATGGTTATTGATGTCATTAATTAATAGCCTGCTTACTGTGTTGTCTTCCATAATATTTGTAAATATATACTTTCTTTCTTTCTTTCTTTCTTTCTTTCTTTCTTTCTTTCTTTCTTTCTTTCTTTCTTTCTTTCTTTCTTTCTTTCTTTCTTTCTTTCTTTCTTTCTTTCTTTCTTTCTTTCTTTCTTTCTTTCTTTCGACGAAAGGAGGTCCTTTTTGCCCCCCTAAATGGCCCAAAAAGTCACCAAATCTTGCACACAAGCCAGGCATGGCGAAAAATGTGATATTTAATGGTTTGCATTAATGGGCGTGGCCTAATGGCTCAACAGCGCCCCCTTGAAAACTTTGTGCCTCAAGCCCCACGATACGGTTTGACGTACATGCACGAAAATTGGTACACACCTGTATCATGTCGCAACTTAAAGAAAAGTCTCTTGGCGTCATGCCCGAAACCGAACAGGATGTCGGCCATTTTCAATTAATCGTGTCATTTTGGCCTAATTTATGCCATCCCTTCGGCAGTTAATACGGCCCGAACCGTAACGTGCACCCAGGTGTGTTATACATCAAAATGTGCGTCTCCATTTTCCGACACCACGCATTACTTTTCTCTTTCAAAAGCGTTACCGTGGCGACGCTAGACGGCAAAAAGCGCGCCCACCCTTCATCTGATTGGTTCAGACAGAAAAAACTTTGCGCCTCAAGCCCCACAATACAGTTTGACGTACATGCACGAAAATCGGTACACACCTGTATCATGTCGCAACTTAAAGAAAAGTCTATTTGCGCCATGGCCAAAACCAAACAGGAAGTCGGCCATTTTTAATTAATTGTGTAATTTTGGCGCAATTTATGCCATTCCTTCCGCAATTAATACGGCCCGAACCTTAATGTGTACCCAGATGTGTTATACATCAAAATTTGCGTCTCCATCCTGCGACTACGCGCATTACTTTTCTCTTTCAAAAGTGTAACCGTGACAACGCAAGATGCCAAAAAGCGCGCCTCCCCTTCATCTGATTGGTCCATATTTGATTGTTCTCCAAAAGCCACCAAATTTTGCATGCAAGCCAGGCCTAGCGATAAATGTGATATTTCATGGTTTGCATTAATGGGCGTGGCCTAATGGCTCAACAGCGCCCCCTAGAAAACTTTTCCCTGCCATAACTTTTGAAAGGTTTGACATAAAGAGTTGTGGGTGGTGTCATGGGACTCAACATTGAGTCCTTGACCAAAATTGGTGACAATTAGCCCAGTCCCTTTTTCTGATTGGTTGTCCCTATTTCATGCTATAACTTTTGAATGGTTTGACATAGGAAGTTGTGGGTGGTGTCATGGGGCTCTGTAATGAGTCCTTGAGCTTCTTTGGCCTTAATTAGCCCCGCCCCTTCTTCTGACTGGTCGTCCCTTTTTTCTGCTATAACTTTTGAATGGTTTGACATAGGAAGTCGTAAGTGTCATTTCTGATATGCTTATGGGGGGCGGTTGACGTGAGTGCGAGGGCCCGTTCATCGCTGCTTGCAGCTTTAATTATTATTATTATTATTCTCGCCGTAAATAAATTGCCTTTTTGGAGGCCTTAAAATGCTCAAAAACGCACCAAATTTTGCACACGCTTCCAGGGTCGCGTAAAATTACGTATTTTATGGGCGACAGGCATGGGTCCACAAGAATGGGCCTCTATAGCGCCACCTATTTTATGTTTTTGAAGAGCCCCATAATATGGTTTGACTTACAGCAATGTCCTTTATGTGTCTATTATATCAGACAAAGCCCTACAAAAAAGTCTCTTGGACCCATGCTCTAAGTTACACAGGAAGTCCGGCATTTTGAACAGAAAATGTCATTTTTCATGAATCATGGTCATTTCCAGGCCTCGTACTTTAACGAACTCCTCCTAGAGATTTTATCAGATTGGCTCACAACTTGGTTTGTACAATCTAGACACATGGTTGACGCTAAATTGCGAAGCTTTTAAGTTTCTGCCAGAGGGCGTGACCGTAGTGATCCGGCGAAGTTTGAGGTCATTTTTAAGCTTCGCCATCAAACATCAATTGGCTGTAATTCAGCAATACATGATTTGATGTTGTTGAAAACGTATGTGCATGATTGTAGGCTGAGCCTGAAGACATCTATGGTGGAATATTCAGGATCGGTTGTAGCGCCACCTGTTGGCACCAGGAATTGTCATGTCTTGTAGTATGCATCTGTGCTCCAAGCGAGATGAGATTAATGATCTCAAAGTTGGTCAGATAATAGGTAAGGCATTGACGATGAGTGACAGAGAAAATTGTAAGTTTGTGTCAAAGGGCGTCGCTGTCAGAGGTTGTCAAATTTCGGTGTCTCGCCATGAACATAAAAGTTGTTGTAACTTAAACATAATTGGTCAGAATCAACCCAAAATCAATACATGTAATCAGGCTTCCATTCTGAACAAGTGGATATGACAATCTTGGATGAACTCCATAGCGCCACCTTTTGGTCAGGTATACATTTTTCATCAAATTATGTGCTATAATTGCTGTTTCGTTCATCCAATCTTAATCCAATCGACACATATGATGAAGGTCAGTAGGTCCCTTGTTGACCGTGTCGCGTATCGTGGTCGTAATTTGAAAGGAATTGGCATTTTTATGTCACTCTGTATTTCTGGTAAAATATTAATTAAAAATCAGAGATTTTGTGTAAGGAAAATTAAATGGCAGTTTCAGATAGCTTACAACAGGACTAAAAAATCATACACTGGAACATATTATTTTCGAACAACTCCGTCACTCTAAAAATTTAAAAAATGAACTAATAACATAAAAAGCTATGTCTTTGTCACAAAATGTCAAAATTAACATCCGACTACGTAGATATGTTGTTTACTATAATGAGAAAATATCTTGTGAATTTCATAAGCCTGAGTGGGACCGGTGATTTTCTATTAATATTTATGTTAAATTCACTGTATTCTTAACTCTGACTACTGCCTGCAGCGGGTGACAGCCAGAGGAGAGTAGAGAAAGGAGGGGTGCTCCCGCGGGGGACGGAGGGAGGGGTGGGGTGGGGGGTGGGGAGTGGGGGGTGGGGGAGGCGGGGGCTTGTTATGCGCGCGCATCTCCCGCGGGGGGGCGGGGCATTGGAGCTGACGTTCAGCGCGGCCGCCATCTTGGATAAGGTACCGACGGCCATCTTGGAGAGGCTGGCAGAGATTTAGTTATGAAACAGGACGCTGTCACACATTAAAAATACGTACTTTTATGCTGAAAGACTTTGTATTATGCTCTTTTACAAAGACATGGTATGGAATATTGATAAATGTATAAATTAATTAATTGTATAAAGAAACAAGTTTGATTGTTCATTTGAATTTATTTGAAGGGGAGAGGGGTGTGTTGTTGTATTTATTTATATATATTTATTTATTTATTTGAGAGTGAGAGTGAACTTTGTAATATTATAAGTCCTCTTGGCTTACTATTCCTATCCATTTTTCATTGACTGTTTTTTTTTTTTTTTTTTTATAGCAAAAGGTGCAAATAAAAATATACACCGTCGGAATTCGGAAACTGATGATTATTTCTTCATCCACTGCATCTTTCATCCACTGGTGCGTTCAGGGACAATTGGAATTTACTCAATTTGGCGAGAATTGACCATTGTGGTTTCTCCTGTTTACTGGTGTGATGAGTGATATCTAAATATTGTAATCTTTAAAGGAGCTTGAGGCTCCTTTTAAGAAATGAGACTCTCTAGCACCACCCTTCGCCACGACGGACGTTGGGGGTACTGCAGCCAACAGCGAAGCCGGCACGGGAGAGGGGGAGAACGCGCATGCAGCGTCATGTGACGTCACATCCGCAGGACAGCGCGGGAAATTCCGGGCACAATTGCAGCACATTTTGCAGCACACAGCCTGTTCAAGGCAACGGAGAGATACACTAGAGGGCTCATTCTTTTTGGTTTGGAACGCTTCATCTGACATTATTACTAGAAAACTTAAAACGTATACACATTTTTTTCATAAATCCTGCTTCAATCCTGCCTCATGCTTCTTTAATTACCAACTTCATCTAATTAATGTTTTTCATCTAACCTCAGTAGTGTGAGATATTGTTTCAATGGGAAACTGCACACAAACTCAGCGGCGGTTGGTGTTGTTTTTCCTATGGGCAAGCCAGGCCTGGCGATAAATTTGATTTTTCATGGTTTGCATTAATGGGCGTGGCCTAACGGCTCAACAGCGCCCACTAGAATACTTTTCTCTGCCATAACTTTTGAAAGGTTTGACATAAAGAGTCGTGGGTGGTATCATGGGACTCGGTATTGAGTCCTTGACCATAATTGGCGAAAATTAGCCCCGCCCCTTCTTCTGATTGGTTGTCCCGATTTTCTGCTATAACTTTTGAATGGTTTGACATAGAGAGTCGTGGGTGGTGTCATCACATTCTGTATGGAGTCCTTGACCTTCATTGGCCTGAATTAGCCCCGCCCCTTCTTCTGATTGGTTGTCCCTTTTTTCTGCTATAACTTTTGAATGGTTTGACATAGGAAGTTGTGGGTGGTGTCATGGGCGTCGGTATTGAGTCCTTGACCATAATTGGTGAAAATTAGCCCCGCCCCTTCTTCTGATTGGTTGTCCCGATTTTCTGCTATAACTTTTGAATGGTTTGACATAGAGAGTCGTGGGTGGTGTCATCACATTCTGTATGGAGTCCTTGACCTTCATTGGCCTGAATTAGCCCCGCCCCTTCTTCTGATTGGTTGTCCCTTTTTTCTGCTATATCTTTTGAATGGTTTGACATAGGAAGTCGTGGGTGGTGTCATTTTTGATATGCTTATGGGGGGCGGTGGCCGTGAGTGCGAGGGCCCGTTCATCGCTGCTTGCAGCTTTAATTATTATTATTATTAGGGCCCGAGCACTGAAAGTGCGAGGACCCTATTGTATCTGTGATGTTTATTATTATTAGGGCCCGAGCACTGAAAGTGCGAGGACCCTATTGTATCTGTGATGTTTATTATTATTATTATTATTATTATTATTATTATTATTATTATTATTCTCGCCGTAAATAAATTGCCTTTTTGGAGGCCTTAAAATGCTCAAAAACTCACCAAATTTTGCACACGCTTCCAGAGTCGCGTAAAATTACGTATTTTATGGGCGACAGGCATGGGTCCACAAGAATGGGCTCTATAGCGCCACCTATTTTATGTTTTTTGACGAGCCCCACAATATGGTTTGACTTACAGCAATGACCTTTATGTGTGTATTATATTAGACAAAGAGCTACAAAAAAGTCTTTTGGACCCATGCTCTAAGTTACACAGGAAGTCCGGCATTTTGAAAAGAAAATGTCATTTTTCATGAATTCTGATCATTTCTAGGCCTCGTACTTTAACGAACTCCTCCTAGAGATTTTATCGAATTGGCTCACAACTTGGTTTGTACAATCTAGACACATGGCCGAAGCTAAATTGCGAAGCTTTTAAGTTTTCACCAGAGGGCTTGACCGTAGTCATTCGGCGAAGTTTGAGGTCATTTTTAAGCCTCGCCATGAAACATCAATTGGCTGTAATTCAGCAATACATGATTTGATGTGGTTGAAAACGTATGTGCATGATTGTAGACTGAGCCTGAAGACATATGTGGTGGAATATTCAGGATCGGTTGTAGCGCCACCTGTTGGCACCAGGAATTGTCATGTCTTCTAGTATGCATCTGTGCTCCAAGCGAGATGAGATTAATGATCTCAAAGTTGGTCAGATAATAGGTAAGACATTGACGATGACTGACAGAGAAAACTGTACGTTCTTATCGAAGGGCGTGGCCGTTAGAGGTAGTAAAATTTCGGTGTCTCGCCATGAACATAAAAGTTGTTGTAACTTAAACATAATTGGTCAGAATTAACCCAAAATCAATACATGTAATCAGGCTTCCATTCTGAACAAGTGGATATGACAATCTTGGATTGAAATCCATAGCGCCACCTTTTGGTCAGGTATACATTTTTCATCAAATTATGTGCTGTCATTGCTGTTTCATTCACCCAATCACAATGAAATCGACACATATTATTGTCATAAGCGTCCTTATTAACTGTGTTGAGTATCGTGGTCATAACTTGAAGGGAACTGCCATTTTACGTCACTCTGAATTTTTTGGTAAAATAATAATTTAAAATCATAGGCTTGGTCTTAAGACAATAAAATGGCAGTTTCAGATAGCTTACAACAGGATTAAAAAATCATACGCTGGTACATATCGCTTTTGAAGAACTTTGTAACTCTCTTTTTCCAAAAATGTATTCATATACAATTAAATCATATCTTTGTCATGCCATGTCCAATTAACTTCGTAAACTTCGTAAAAATATTGTTTACTGTGATGTGAAAATATATTTTGTGCGTACAACGCGGGATTTTTAATCAATATTTATTTAAATCCATTGGATTTAAAGCAAACTGGCTCTGTGTGCCGGCCAGCTCCTGCAGCGGAGCGGAGGCCGAGGGAGGAGGGGGGGAGCGGGGGGACGTTGTTGCGTGCTCAGCGTGGTGACGTCACTCACACGAC
The DNA here is from genome assembly GCF_033807715.1 of Cololabis saira. NCBI lineage: Eukaryota > Metazoa > Chordata > Actinopteri > Beloniformes > Belonidae > Cololabis > Cololabis saira. The sequence goes on along the minus strand of NC_084593.1, from coordinate 39,843,350 downwards.
ATAACACCTCGTGTTTTCACGAGCCCGACTCCATGGTCCCGAATCTGTAAGTATTTTTTGTTGTGTGCATAATTGTAGAGTAGTCTTAAGACATCTATGGTGTAATAATCCTGTGGAATAGTTTTCACCGATGTATTTCGGCGGCGCATGTCTGCTTACAGAAATGCGCAGCTCGCTTTGTTCATCGACAGAGACCACTTAGTTGAAATGTATCGAGACAGAGACCACTTAAATAAAACCACACTGATTTTGAGTCAAACCCGTCTTTTTACATTCAATTTTTATACAGAAAATAATTACAGTGCATGTATTACACCTTTATTGCACAGCAGCTTTGCAATTTTATTATATTATTATCGGCTTTCAGCCGAGATCTGTTCGGGACCGCGCAGCGCCGCGGAGGAGGTGCATTCAGGGACCGGTCGGAATTAAAATTACAGATTATCCTACTGGTGCGTTCAGGGACAACTGGAATTTACTGTATTTGGCGAGAATTGCTTCATTTGCTTAAAAATTATTTAAAGGTGACCTATTATGGCATTTAATGTATATTTTAAACAGGCATTGAATGTCTTAAAAACAAGCTTTTGAATGTTTTTTCTACATAAATGAGAAATTCAGCCTCTGGGCCATGTCTTTATTTTTACCGTTTCTAACCTTCTCTATGAGGGATTCTGAGGGGAGGGGGGGCTATGTTAATGAGGCTCTGTGCTGATTGGCTGCCTGAATGACGTGTAGCAGGGGAGCTTTAAGCCTGAATCACAGTTGTGTGTCAATAATGTATTAGGCCTTTGAGTTATTTATCTCAAAATTAATAGATTTCCTTAACAAAATTTATATTTTAATAAGTATCAGTAATTAAATTAACTTTTCAAGAAAGATAGACTCATATGTCCTTTACTTTTTGAAAACCATTTTGAAATACATTTTATCTATAATGGAAGTGTCACCCTCATAAAGCCATCTATGCATACTATACCAATGATTTATATTTATTTTAGATTTATATTATACCAAAACTGATAGACATTAAATTTTGAATTTGGTACAAAATTGCGATTCGTTGGTTACCCCACATGACGGGTGGTTGGCCCAAATGATGAGAAACAGCAGACAGTTTGATTTGAGACAAATTTAAAGACAAATATTAAAGAATCAGCATAACTATGTCATTGTATGTTCCTATGTTTTTCATAATAGGTCTTCTTTAAAGAGGGATAACCTTCATTTATAGTTAGAAGGAGAACCATGAACATTTTCAATATTTTTTGCAAGACGTGGAACCACATTTATAAAGAAATCATGGGATTTATTAGCAATTTGTGTATGCTCTGTTATCTTATGCACCATCCTGAAATGTAGACTGGGCTGGAATAGATGATTTTTTTTTTCTTGTTGAGTGATTCTTTCAATATTATCCATAGATCATTTATTTATTTCTAATAAGGTGGTTGTATTTATTCCTATAATTTTTGTATGTAGCACAATTTAAAGGACTAGGACTTTGTAAATGCCTTTTATGAAGCTTGTTTTTCTTTAAAGCCGATTTCCTAAGTTCTATAGTAAACCATGGTTTGTTAAGGTTTTAAGAGCTTCCTTTATCGGTACACACCTGTATCATAGCACAACTTAAAAAAAAGTCTCCTGGCGCCATGGCCGAAACCCAACAGGAAGTCGGCCAGTTTGAATTAATCATGTAATTTTGGCGCAATTTATGCCATCCCTTCAGCCGCTTCTTCGCCCGAACCGTAACGTGCACCCAGGTGTGTTATACATCAAAATGTGCGTCTCCATCCTGCAATAACGTGCATAACTTTTCTCAGTCAAAAGCGTTACCGTGGCGATGATAGACGCCAAAAAGCGCGCCCCCACTTCATCTGATTGGTCCATACAGATAAAACTTCGTGCCTCAAGTCCCACAATACGGTTTGACGTACATGCACGAAAATCGGTACACACCTGTATCATGTCGCAACTTAAAGGAATGTCTCTTGGCGCCATGGCCGAAACCGAACAGGAAGTCAGCCATTTTGAACATTTTGAATTAATCGTGTAATTTTGGCGCAATTTATGCCATTTCTTCGGTCATTAATACGGCCCGAACGTAACGTGCACCCAGGTGTGTTATACATCAAAACGTGCGTCTCCTTCCTCCGACACCACGCATTACTTTTCTCTTTCAAAAGTGTTACCGTGGCGATGCTAGACGGCAAAAAGCGCGCCCACCCTTCATCTGATTGGTTCAGACAGAAAAAACTTTGTGCCTCAAGCCCCATAATACGGTTTGACGTACATGAACATAAATCGGTACACACCTGTATCATGTCGCAACTTAAAGAAAAGCCAGGCCTGTCGATACATTTGATATTTCATGGTTTGCATTAATGGGCGTGGCCTAACGGCTCAACAGCGCCCCCTAGAATACTTTTCTCTGCCATAACTTTTGAAAGGTTTGACATAAACAGTTGTGGGTAGTGTCATGGGACTCGGTATTGAGTCCTTGACCATAACTGGCGAAAATTAGCCCCGCCCCTTCTTCTGATTGGTTGTCCCTATTTCCTGCTATAACATTTGAATGTTTTGACATAGAGAGTCGTGGGTGGTGTCATCAGATTCTGTATGGAGTCCTTGACCTTCATTGGCCTGAATTAGCCCCGCCCCTTCTTCTGATTGGTTGTCCCTTTTTTCTGCTATAACTTTTGAATGGTTTGACATAGGAAGTCGTGGGTGGTGTCTTTTCTGATATGCTTATGGGGGCGGTGGCCGTGAGTGCGAGGGCCCGTTCATCGCTGCTTGCAGCTTTAATTATTATTATTATTATTCTCGCCGTAAATAAATTGCCTTTTTGGAGGCCTTAAAATGCTCGAAAACTCACCAAATTTTGCACACGCTTCCAGAGTCGCGTAAAATTACGTATTTTATGGGCGACAGGCATGGGTCCACAAGAATGGGCTCTATAGCGCCACCTATTTTATGTTTTTTGACGAGCCCCACAATATGGTTTGACTTACAGCAATGACCTTTATGTGAGTATTATATTAGACAAAGAGCTACAAAAAAGTCTTTTGGACCCATGGTCTAAGTTGCACAGGAAGTCCGGCATTTTGAACAGAAAATGTCATTTTTCATGAATTCTGATCATTTCTAGGCCTCGTACTTTAACGAACTCCTCCTAGAGATTTTATCGAATTGGCTCACAACTTGGTTTGTACAATCTAGACACATGGCCGACGCTAAATTGCGAAGCTTTTAAGTTTCTGCCAGAGGGCTTGACCGTAGTGATCCGGCGAAGTTTGAGGTCATTTTTAAGCTTCGCCATGAAACATCAATTGGCTGTAACTCAGCAATACATGATTTGATGTGGTCGAAAACGTATGTGCATGATTGTAGGTTGAGCCTGAAGACATCTGTGGTGGAATATTCAGGATCGGTTGTAGCGCCACCTGTTGGCACCAGGAATTGTCATGTCTTCTAGTTTGCATCTGTGCTCCAAACGAGATCAGTTTCTTGATCTCAAAGTTGGTCAGATAATAGGTAAGGCATTGACGATGAGTGACAGAGAAAACTGTACGTTCTTATCGAAGGGCGTGGCCGTTAGAGGTTGTCAAATTTCGGGATCTCGCCATGAACATAAAAGTTGTTGTAACTTAAACATAATTGGTCAGAATTAACCCAAAATCAATTCATGTAATCAGGCTTCCATTCTGAACAAGTGGATATGACAATCTTGGATGAACTCCATAGCGCCACCTTTTGGTCAGGTATACATTTTTCATCAAATTATGTGCTGTAATGGCTGTTTCGTTCATCCAATCTTAATCCAATCGACACATATGATTGTCAGTAGGTCCCTTGTTGACCGTGTCGCGTATCGTGGTCGTAATTTGAAAGGAATTGGCATTTTTATGTCACTCTGTATTTCTGGTAAAATATTAATTAAAAATCAGAGATTTTGTGTAAGGAAAATTAAATGGCAGTTTCAGATAGCTTACAACAGGACTAAAAAATCATACACTGGAACATATTATTTTTGAAGAACTCCGTCACTCTAAAAATTAAAAAAATGAACTAATAACATAAAAAGCTATGTCTTTGTCACAAAATGTCAAAATTGACATCCGACTTCATAGATATGTTGTTTACTATAATGAGAAAAAATATCATGTTAATTCCATAAGTCAAAGATACATGAGTGATTTTTAAATAATATTTATGTGTGATCAGGCTGCCTGACATGTTGATCTCTCAGTCTCTCAGCTCCAGCAGCTCCAGCAGAGTGGAGAGGGGAGGGGCTGAGCTCCCGCCGGGCGAAGGTGTTTGGAATGCGTGCGCAGCTCCCCCGGGGGGCGGGGGGGTGGGGGTGGGTGGAGGGGGTTGGGGGGGTGGAGTTTGGAATGCGCGCGCAGCTCCCACGGGGGGAGGGGCTGGTGTTCAGCGCGGCCGCCATCTTGGTCAAGGCGCCGCATTGACTGCCTGAGAACATCGGGCGTTTTTTTTACTTTATTTAAAAGAATTATCACAAAACAGTATACACGAACAGTATACAAATAAAAAACAGAACATGTGCCAGGGGTGATGTTTGTTATTCAAGAAGATTAAACGTAACACAAGTCTACGGTTTTAAAAGCCTTTTCATTTGTTGATTTTAGGATTAATTTCAAGTAAAGTTCCATTTCTTTCTGGAAAACAAAAAAACAAGGGGTTTTCTTTGAAAATTTACTCTTATGAATATGGAATTTGGCAAGAAATAAAAACAGATTTATCAAAAAGTAACATTTTCCTTCTTTTTTAGAGAAACAATGGAAACCAAAAACAACATTTTCCCAATATAAATTAAAATCTATACCAAAGGAGTCAATAATAAATTTGCTAATATCTGCCCATAGTTTTTTCGAATGAGAGCAAAGCCAAAATAAATGGACAACTGTTTCTGGATGTAAATTACAGAAGGAACAATTTGTATTAATGTCCTTTTTAAATTTCTGCATGTAATGGTTAGCAGGATAATATTTATGTATGATTTTGTAAGAGACCTCCTTAACCTTATTTGTGATTAAAAACTTATTAGGAAGCATCCAAGTTTTTTTCCAATCAATATGATCTGTGAAACGATTCCAATAAACAGTAATATTAGGGGTAGCAACAATATCTTTTTGAAATAAGGCACGTACCCTTTTATTATTATTCTTTTGGGTCAGTGAAAAACATATTTTACCTATTGGGGAGTCAGTTGAGAATGGGACAGACACATTTCTAGACGAGGAAGTACAACTGTTTTTAAAAAGCATTAAGGTGCCTGATGGAATAGCATTGGCGACAACTGAGAATTCTTCAGGAGTTACTTGAAGACTATGTCGTGATGAAAAGTCTCCGTAAGACAGCACAACTCCTTCCTCATTTAGCAGCGGACTCACCAGCAAGATCCGGTTCTGAAACCAGGTTTAAAAAAAAAGGGATTTATTTCTAACTAGGATATCTCTATTGTTCCAAATAATATAACGGTGGGGTGAAAAGTTATGCTTATAGATAAGAGTCCATGCAAGGAGGACCTGTTTATGAAATACAGATAACTTAACTGGAAGTTTTTCTACATTATAATTACAAGACAGTATGAAATGAAGGCCTCCAAAACGAGAGAAAATATGGTGGGGAATAAAATTCAAGATTGAGGTGGGATTCTTCATAAAATTTTTCGCCCAATTAATTTTAAATGTATTGTTTAAAGTTTTAAAATCCAGGAAATTAAGCCCTCCAGATTCATAAGTATTCATGACTATACTTTTTCTAATGTAATGTATACGATTTTTCCATAGGAAATTAAAAAGCATCTGGTTAACAGTTTTACTAATTTTATTATCTAAATGTAGTGAGATAGCAGCATAAGTTAGTCGAGAAATTCCTTGGATCGGTATCGCTTTGACTCCAGTGCGTTCACTTCTATTGTGGAAAGAGGTGTCTGCATAAGTAAAATAACTATAACTTGCTTAATTTTCAACCGATTTTCACGCAGTTTTCTTTGTTACAAACGGCAGACATGTAGCTACGATACAGGATGCTTGATGTACGTTAAATATGCAGGCTTTCATGCTAAAATACGTTCTGCAGGTAGTCACACTACTGGTTATGCTATTCAGGTATACACACACACACACACACACACACACACACACACACACACACACACACACACACACACATATATATATATATATATATATATATATATATATATATATATATATATATATATATATATATATATATATATACATATATATATATATATACATATATATATATATATATATATATGTATATATATATGTATATATATATACATACACAAACACACACACAATATACACAAAACAAAATGCAGTATAGCATATTAATGAATGTATTAATATATTTGAATAACAGACATAACAAACTTAAAAACAAAAAACATAATGGATGGTAGCATACAATTGTCATAATGGAGCAAAAAAAAAGAAACATTTGGAAGGAGTGTGTGTGTGAGGAATTGTATTTTAGTGTTATAAATGAAATTATATAATAATGCAATCGCTATGATATATAATTTTACAATATAATACAGTCAAAAATATATGAAATGAAGCAACATACAATATAATAATACAATATGCTATATTACTGGGTACGCTAATATGATATAACAACATGTAATATAATATGGTATAATAGATTAATATAATATCATACATTCTGGACCATGAGATACAGCTGTACTGTATGATCGTCGTTCATTTGAGTGATCTGATTTTAACTACTATCCTCTCATCTGTACCGCCATGATTTTCTCTGTATGTATGTATGTATGTATGTATGTATGTATGTATGTATCTGTCTGTCTGTCTGTCTGTCTGTCTGTCTGTCTGTCTGTCTGTCTGTCTGTCTGTCTGTCTGTCTGTCTGTCTGTCTGTCTGTCTGTCTGTCTGTCTGTCTGTCTGTCTGTCTGTCTGTCTGTCTGTCTGTCTGTCTGTCTGTCTGTCTGTCTGTCTGTCTTTCTTTCTTTCTTTCTTTCTTTCTTTCTTTCTTTCTTTCTTTCTTTCTTTCTTTCTTTCTTTCTTTCTTTCTTTCTTTCTTTCTTTCTTTCTTTCTTTCTTTCTTTCTATCTTTCTTTCTTTCTTTTCTTCTGACGAAAGGAGGTCCTTTTTTGCCCCCCTAAACGGCCCAAAAAGTCATCAAATTTTGCACCAGGCCTGGCGATAAATTTGATTTTTATGGTTTGCATTAATGGGCGTGGCCTAACGGCTCAACAGCGCCCCCTAGAAAACCTTTCTCTGCCATAACTTTTGAAAGGTTTGACATAAAGAGTTGTGGGTGGTGTCATGGGACTCGGCATTGAGTCCTTGACCATAATTGGTGAAAATTAGCCCCGCCCCTTCTTCTGATTGGTTGTCCCTATTTCCTGCTATAACTTTTGAATGTTTTGACATAGAGTCGTGGGTGGTGTCATGGGGCTCTGTAATGAGTCCTTGAGCTTCTTTGGCCTTAATTAGCCCCGCCCCTTCTTCTGATTGGTTGTCCCTTTTTACTGCTATAACTTTTGAATGGTTTGACATAGGAAGTCGTAAGTGTCATTTCTGATATGCTTATGGGGGGTGGTGGCCGTGAGTGCGAGGGCCCGTTCATCGCTGCTTGCAGCTTTAATTATTATTATTATTATTCTCGCCGTAAATAAATTGCCTTTTTGGAGGCCTTAAAATGCTCCAAAACTCACCAAATTTTGCACACGCTTCCAGAGTCGCGTAAAATTACGTATTTTATGGGCGACAGGCATGGGTCCACAAGAATGGGCTCTATAGCGCCACCTATTTTATGTTTTTTGACGAGCCCCACAATATGGTTTGACTTACAGCAATGACCTTTATGTGTGTATTATATTAGACAAAGAGCTACAAAAAAGTCTTTTGGAACCATGGTCTAAGTTACACAGGAAGTCCGGCATTTTGAACAGAAAATGTCATTTTTCATGAATTCTGATCATTTCTAGGCCTCGTACTTTAACGAACTCCTCCTAGAGATTTTATCGAATTGGCTCACAACTTGGTTTGTACAATCTAGACACATGGCCGACGCTAAATTGCGAAGCTTTTAAGTTTCTGCCAGAGGGCGTGACCGTAGTGATCCGGCGAAGTTTGAGGTCATTTTTAAGCTTCGCCATCAAACATCAATTGGCTGTAATTCAGCAATACATGATTTGATGTTGTTGAAAACGTATGTGCATGATTGTAGGTTGAGCCTGAACCCATCTATGGTGGAATATTCAGGATCGGTTGTAGCGCCACCTGTTGGCACCAGGAATTGTCATGTCTTCTAGTTTGCATCTGTGCTCCAAACGAGATCAGTTTCTTGATCTCAAAGTTGGTGAGATAATAGGTAAGGCATTGACGATGAGTGACAGAGAAAACTGTAAGTTTGTGTCAAAGGGCGTCGCTGTCAGAGGTTGTCAAATTTCGGGGTCTCGCCATGAACATAAAAGTTGTTCTAACTTAAACATAATTGGTCAGAATGAACCCAAATTCAATACATTTAATCGGGCTTGCATTTTGAACAAGTGGATATGACAATCTTGGATGAACTCCATAGCGCCACCTTTTGGTCAGGTATACATTTTTCATCAAATGATGTGCTTTAGTTGCTGTTTGGTTTATCCAATCTTAATGAAATTGACACATTTGATTGGCAGTAGGTTCCTTGTTGACTGTGTCGCGTATCGTGGTTATTTCTTGAAAGGAATTGGCATTTTTATGTCACTCTGTATTTCTGGAAAAATATTAATTAAAAATCAAAGATTTTGTGTAAGGAAAATCAAATGACAGTTTCAGATAGCTTACAACAGGAGTAAAAAATCATACACTGTAACATATTGTTTTTGAAAAACTTGGTCACTCTAAAAATTAAAAAAATGAACTAATAACGTAAAAAGCTATGTCTTTGTCAATAAATGTCATAGACATATGGGACTTCATAAGTATATTGTTTACTGTATTTTGAAAATGTCCTGTGATTTTGATAAACCTAATCATTAGACGTGATTTTAAATGAATATTTATGTGTGATCAGACTGTGTCTCAGTCAGATCCAGCAGGACTGCTGCGGTGAGAAGACTGCTGCAGCAGCACTGGGAGGGGAGGGGAGGGGTTGAGTTCCCGCGGGGGGAAGGTGGGGGGATGAGTGCAGTTTGGAATGCGCGCGCAGCTCTTCGGGGGAGGGGGGGTGGGGCGCGGCCGCCATCTTGGACCGGGCACCGATCGATGCGGCCGCCATCTTGGACAGGGCATTATTTGCGTCTTAGTGCATCATTTCTACTGAGCAAGGTTTCTCCCGGACTACAATCATTCATAACTCTCAGACTCTTTACCCGATTTCCACACAGTTTGGTTTGTACAAACGGCAGAGATGTAGTTATGATACAGGATGCTGTCACACGTTAAAAATACGTACATTTATTCTGAAAGACTTTGTATTATGCTCTTTTACAAAGACATATGGTTTTTGTATAAATTGTATAAGGAAATAAGTTTGATTGTTTATTTGAATTTATTTTAAGAGGAGAGGGGTGTGTTGTTGTATTTATATATATATATATATATTTATTTATTTATTTAGTTGAGAGTGAGAGTGACCTCATGCAAATATCTGAGATTAGTTCCAATATCTGCTCAACAAACCACTTGCTCAGAAGTTGTTGTCTGTGTTTTGAAATATGTATACACTGTTGACATCCCACTTGCATTGGTTGTCGCTGTCTTGCCTTTCTCACTCACTGTTTTTTTTTTGTTTGAGTCATTTTTCTTTCTTTTCTATTATTATCATAGCCTGTAATTCCTGTATATAATCGAATTGAATCAATGTATTTTACAATTAGCTGTGATGTACAATAATTGTCATTAAAACCGATAATATTCCTATTTGTTTTAATTGAAATGAGAGAAAAACATTTAATTTTATTAAAATAGAAAAATAATATTTATAGCTTATAGGCTATAAAAATAATGTTCATTAAAGCAGTATATAAATACCATGTTATAGCTATCTGTTTCTGGTTATTTTCATATAAAAGTACGTTTTTCAATGTTTATAATTATTCACAAGTATGCAGTGTTATAACTACATCTCTGACGTTCATAACAAACTAAACTGTAGAAAATCTTTAAAGGGGGACCTATTATGAAAAACACGTGTTTTCTTGTTTTAACATATTTAAAGTGGTCTCCCCTCAGCCTGCCAACACAGAAAAGATGAAATCCCTATGAAAATCTGCAAGATCTGCTCGCCCCCACCCTTACAGAGTCCCCCAGTGTCACGTGGTTTCTGTGAGCCGTTCAGATTGGTGCATTTTCTTACGTCACCAAAATGCACACCACCCCTCGGTCTCCTCCGCTGCTGAAACCACGCCCACCACCAGCTCTGCCGCTCGAGCTGCAGCCATTATTACAAGCAGGGGCTGTTTCCACAGCGAGGGAGAGTTAAAATGAGGTTTTGCCTCGACAAGGCGGTGCCGAGAGGGAGAGAGAAAAAAAAGGCGCTGGAGGAAGACACGGCCAAATGTCAAAAATTGGTTGATTTATTCAGCCCCCTCCACAGCAAAGATGCGTCCGCACGTAAGTTGCAGTTCACTTTCAGGCTACACAGTGTAAATATGCAGCCTATAAACCCTGGCCGTTAAATAAAAATAAGGATTGAGATTTTAAAATTATTGATTTATAAGACACTTTATTATAATCAGTACTCGAGTTGAGGGGGGATGAGGGGGATTTCCCCCCTGAAATAAAAACGGTCCAAATCATCCCCCTGTAAAACTGCCATCCCCCCTTTCCATCCCTTATGTCATTTCATCAATGAATGTGGTTTTACTGCTATTTCAACATTTAGAGTCATCACCAGAAAAATAACACCAGAAAAATAACTTATTTGACAATTTTCACCTGTTTCAAGTAAATGTTCACTTGAAATAAGTAGAAAAATCTGCCAGTGGGACACGATTTATCTTCTCATTACAAGCAAAACAATCTTGTTCCACATGCAGATTTTTCTACTTATTACAAGTGAAAATCTACTTGAAACAGGTGAAAATTGTTGTTTTTTCCAGTGATGAGTCTTGTTTTAAGTGTAATGAGATTTTTTTACTAAAATGAGACATTTTAACTAGAAATAAGACAAATATTCTTGTTAAGATTTAGAGTTTTTGCAGTGATCCATTTTACTTATCCTGTGAAGGACAGAGTCATATTGATAAGTTCAGAAAAGTGTTTTTATTGTTGTGTTTTGATGTATTTGATGTAAGCCCAGTGGATATTTAAAGCTTACAGAAGGCTGCATTTAACTGCTGCTATGTCATTCCTGCAGTATTTCTGCAGGTGTTTTGGTCACTGCTATTATTTGTAATATATTATATTATTTGTAATCAGCACAATTATCTGTCCCCATATGATAAAATCCACCATCCCCCCTGATTTCTTTTTTTTTTACAACTCGAGTACTGATTTTAATTATTTACTGATTTTGAAATTATTTATTTGGGCAACAAATGGGATAGCCTATAATCATTCAATTAGTATGTATATGAATACAAGGCCAAATCAAGTGAGACAAAGGCTACACTATCTTCCTGTATGAACTATACGTGTATGAAAAAACACTGTAAGTATATTGGCTGTTCAAAGGTGGTGATGGTGATGACACCAGTCCTGCTGTTGCTTCAGGTATTAATGTTTTACTACCTCCTCTCGAAACACTGAGCCAGGCCTGGTGAAAAATTTGATATTTAATGGTTTGCATTAATGGGCGGGACCTAATGGCTCAACAGTGCCCCCTAGAAAACTTTGTGCCTCAAGCCCCACAATACGGTTTGACGTACATGCACCAAAATCGGTACACACCTGTATCATGTCACAACTTAAAGAAAAGTCTCTTGGCGCCATGGCCGAAACCGAACAGGAAGTCGGCCATTTTGAACATTTTGAATTAATCGTGTAATTTTGGCGCAATTTATGCCATTTCTTCGGTCATTAATACGGCCCGAACGTAACGTGCACCCAGGTGTGTTATACATCAAAACGTGCGTCTCCATACTCCGACACCACGCATTACTTTTCTCTTTCAAAAGTGTTACCGTGGCGACGCTAGACGGCAAAAAGCGCGCCCACCCTTCATCTGATTGGTTCAGACAGAAAAAACTTTGCGCCTCAAGCCCCATAATACGGTTTGACGTACATGAACAAAAATCGGTACACACCTGTATCATGTCGCAACTTAAAGAAAAGCCAGGCCTGTCGATACATTTGATATTTCATGGTTTGCATTAATGGGCGTGGCCTAACGGCTCAACAGCGCCCACTAGAATACTTTTCTCTGCCATAACTTTTGAAAGGTTTGACATAAAGAGTCCTGGGTGGTGTCATGGGACTCGGTATTGAGTCCTTGACCATAATTGGCGAAAATTAGCCCCGCAACTTCTTCTGATTGGTTGTCCCTATTTCCTGCTATAACATTTGAATGTTTTGACATAGAGAGTCGTGGGTGGTGTTATGGGACTCTGTAATGAGTCCTTGACCTTCATTGGCCTGAATTAGCCCCGCCCCTTCTTCTGATTGGTTGTCCCTTTTTTCTGCTATAACTTTTGGATGGTTTGACATAGGAAGTCGTGGGTGGGGTCATTTCTGATATGCTTATGGGGGGCGGTGGCCGTGAGTGCGAGGGCCCGTTCATCGCTGCTTGCAGCTTTAATTATTATTATTACCATGCAGGTAGTTGTTTTCATTGTTCTAAACTGCTCTCATGTCTCTTTTTTCAGCTTTTTCCTTTTAACAATTTAACAATTAAATGCCTGACTCGTAGCTCAGAACACACAGAACAGCAGAGGCTTGGTTTGCAGCCTCTGTGATTAATCCACCTCCCGGAGAATGGCCCTCTGACTTGTCTGCTTCTGTTCATCTGTATATCCTCCTCTGCAATCATTTCATATTGAAACAAAACAAGAGATGATAGCTTGAACCTGGATTTAGCTCATTTTATGCCTCGACAAAAATATGCTCTTTAAAAAGAATCTCTGGTTCCGGCTTAGCTGTACATGGGGTGAGACGTGATTAGCGGAGCTCCTGCAGAGTTAATTTTAATTCAACATTTATAGGCACTTTTTGCATCACTCCCACGGCTTTGGTTTTAACTAAATTATTTTCAACGCGGTTACTTCGACAACTTACCACGGAAATGCCTCCAAAGTCCATTAAAGCGGGGAATAACCCTCCAGCTAACCCGCGGCCTGCTGCTCATGCTGTCTCCTCGCCCCGCGGTGATTCTCCTCCTCCGGAGAGCACCTGCGCTGCGCAGGTTCCAGCTGCGGAGTTCAGCCGGCTTAAAACCGAACTTCTCTCCGCTCTCCGCAATGATGTTGCAGCCATATTTCGGTCAGAGCTTCAGGCAGCACTTACCGAGAATTTAACGTCCATTAAGTCCGAGCTGCTTTCTCTTAAAGCCGATCTTTCTGGCAGTATTTCCTCCATGAAGGCGGACGTCGCGGGTCTCGCGACCACGGTCGCTGGGATCGAGCTCTCGCTCTCAAGCTGCTCAGACGACATCGTTGCTCTCCAGAAAAAAGTGGATCACTTGTCGAAAGAATATGTGAGGCTGGAGGACAGATGCGAGGATTTGGAGTCAAGGTCTCGTCGGCAGAACGTACGGATTATTGGCGTCCCGGAGGAGGATCCTGACTCTTCATCTGCAGCCGGTGTTTCCAGGCTATTGGCGGAAGCCTTCTCCCTCGACGCAGAGCCGGTGGTGGATAGAGCCCACCGCACCCTCATGCCGAGACCGAAGCCCGGGGAGCGGCCCCGCGCAATAGTGGCAAGGCTCCATTATTACACCGACTGCGCTGACATCCTGAGAAAGGCGAGAGAGCGGCAGCAGATCAAAGTCCGGGGTATGAGCATCTCCGTGTTCCCGGACCACACAGCCAAGACAGCGTGGGCGCGCGCTGCCTTTAATGACGTGCGCCGTCAGCTGCGGGAGATTGAAGGAGTCCGGTATGGATTGCTGTACCCCGCCCGGCTGCGTGTAACCCATGACGGCCAGCAACGTGACTTCACGTCGCCAGATGAAGCCCTGGCATTCATCAGGAAAATAAAAAAAGTGACTACCAGCTAGTTTTCTGGGACGATTTATCCAGCTTGATGTCCGTGCGGGACTCTGGCCCGGGGTGAGTGACTGAGTCAATTCAGAAAATGGGACTTTATGTCGTAATTTTTTATTTTTTATTTTTTATTTATTTATTAATTTTTTTTTCTTTTCTCTTCTAACTATCAATGGGAACAACACCGTTTTAAATTGATGGCCTAATCATTTCTCTGGTATGATGCCTTGATTAGAAAATATGCACACACCCCTGTCTTTGCTTAAAAAACATATATGTATATATTATTGTTCTATAGGCCAAAGATCTCCTTAATTTACGTTTGTTGTTACCCTGACAAGACAGCGATCGTCAGAATGCCTCAGATTGATGGTTTCATATGCCTCATATTTTATTTTATTTTTTTTTTTAAGGTTTTAACTCTGCAGGAGCTAATTTTGTTTTTGTTTTTGTATTTAGCTTTATAGTCGAAAGCATCTCTTTTCGAGAATGGCTTCCTTTGAAGCCAGCACGGCTGTTTCCATCGTTTGGGGATGGGATCATCTAATGTGCGTTGGGTGGGTGGGCGGGGGTTATGGGATGTTGGCTTTTTGTCTCTGTAGGTATGTATATACTCCTGAGTTTTGTTTGTTTTGGTTTTCCCTTTTACCTCTTTTCCTTATATCTCCTCTGGTGGTGGGTGAGTCGGTCTTATTTTCTCTCAGAGAATGCCTATGAACGATCGTAATCTGCGCAAGCCTGATACTGGATCAAACATTACATTCACTAGCTGGAATGTGAAAGGTGTGAATAATCCAATTAAGCGATCAAAGATTTTTTCACATTTGAAACGCCTGGACACTGACATAGCTTTCCTTCAGGAAACTCATTTGCGAAATAAAGATCATTTCAGACTCAAACGAGCTTGGGTGGGTGATATTTTTCATTCAAATTTTGATTCTAGGTCTAGAGGAGTAGCAATTTTGATCAACAAAAGAGTCAATTTCTCCGTCTCCAGGACAATATCCGATAAGAATGGTAGATATCTTATTGTTGCGGGCACTCTATACTGTAACCCTGTATTGTTGGTGAATATATATGCCCCTAATTTTGATGACCCCAATTTTACGGATAGGCTGTTTGGCAACCTCCCTTTCTTAAATACGCATATTACAATACTGGGCGGTGATCTGAATTGTGTTGTTAATCCTTCTTTGGACCGTTCGAATCCTCGTACTTTGACTCAATCCTCTATGTCAAAATCTATTACCGATTTTACAGTCAAGAACGGGCTTGTTGATCCGTGGAGGGTCTCACATCCTGGAGATAAGGAATTCTCTTTTTTTTCACAAGTACATCAGTCATATTCACGTATTGACTATTTTTTTGTTGATGGCTCTCTTCTCCCCAAAGTTACTTCTGTCGTATACCACCCAATTGTTATTTCGGATCACGCCCCTCTAACTTTGAATATAACATGGTCTGAGCGCCCCCGTTTTTCTTCTCCCTGGAGGTTTAATCCATTGCTTTTATCCGACGATGCATTTAATGTTTCTATATCTGCTTCAATAGATGATTTCATTGCATTAAACAAAACAGATTCTACCAGTTTTTCGCTAGTATGGGAATCACTCAAAGCATATTTGCGAGGACAGATTATCTCTTATTCAGCATACGCCAGTAAAATCCGCAGGGCTAAATTACAGGAGCTCACATCTAAAATTCAGGACACAGACAGACTAAACTCAGTTAACCCGAGTCCGAGTTTACTGAAACAACGGCTTGATTTGCAGTCAAAATTCGATCTTATAGCGACAGCCGATTCTGAACGGCTCCTATTACGCGCTCATGCCAACTATTATGAACACGGCGATAAACCAAGCAGGTTATTGGCTCACCAATTAAAAAGGCAAGCAACGTCGAGACTGATTCCCAGCATTAGAGATTCTAATGGCACACTTACCACCGATCCAATCGCCATCAACACAATTTTTAAATCATACTACTCCTCTCTCTATGAGTCAGAATCTCCACTTGACACAGCAGAAATGACCTCCTTTCTTGATAATATCACTGTCCCTACTATTAATTTGGATGTGGCTAATGGCCTCGATGCTCCTTTCAGCTTGCAAGAAATTGCTGCCGCCATTGAAGCTACGCAAAGCAACAAGGCCCCTGGTCCCGATGGGTTCGGAGCTGAGTTTTTCAAAAAATTCAAAGACAAATTAGCCCCCCTTTTACTTTCAATGTACAATGAGTCCCTTGATCATGGCTCATTGCCTCCCTCTTTAATGCAGGCGTCTATTGCCCTCCTTTTGAAGAAGGACAAGGACCCTGAATCATGCACTTCTTATAGGCCCTTGTCTTTACTGAATGTAGATGTCAAAATTTTAGCCAAAGCACTAGCAATTCGTCTTGATAAGATCCTTCCTAGCATCATATCTGAGGAGCAGAATGGTTTCATCAAGGGACGCCAGCTCTTCTATAATGTTCGTACACTTCTTAATGTGATTCTCTCTAAAGATTCTTCTCCACTCCCTGAAGTTGTTATCGCAATTGATGCTGAGAAAGCTTTTGATCATGTCGAATTTAACTATCTTTTTGCAACACTTCATAAATTCGGATTTGGACACAGGTTTATATCGTGGATTAGACTTCTTTACACTTCCCCTCAGGCCAGCATTCACACCAATGACAACAAATCCACTTATTTTACATTATCACGTGGCACGAGACAGGGCTGCCCTCTCTCCCCTTTGCTATTCGCTCTATCCGTCAAACCACTTTCAATTGCTTTAAGAACTCTTCCTCTATTTCGCGGAGTCTCTAGGTCCAATGTGGAACTTAAATTGTCACTTTATGCAGACGACCTCCTTTTATATGTATCTGACCCTTTAACCAGCATCGCACCAATATTATCTCTGTTGAAGAATTATGGATCCTTCTCCGGCTATAAGGTCAATCTTCACAAGTGTGAATGCTTCCCCATAAACTCCTCTGCTTTACAACTCAAACAATCTGATATCCCCTTTAAACTCAGCCCGTCAGGCTTTAGATACTTAGGGATTAATGTGACCCGCACTCTGCCCTCTCTTTTCACCGCTAATTTTTCCTCACTGGTAACTCGAGTGAAGGCGGACTTACAGAGGTGGAACTCCCTACCATTGTTACTGATAGGAAGAATTAACACAGTGAAAATGACTGTATTGCCTAAATTTCTTTTTTTGTTCCAATGCACTCCTTTATTTCTACCTAAATCTTTTTTTAAATCACTTGACCAAATTGTTTCCAACTTTTTATGGGCCGGTAAGACACCCAGAGTGAGGTATTCGCTTCTCCAAAAATTTAAATTTAATGGGGGTCTAGCACTACCAAACTTTATGCTTTACTATTGGTCAGCGCATATTCACAAACTAATTTATTGGCTTCAGTCTCCTGAGTTATTATGGTGCAGATTGGAGGCTCAGTCACTCTCTTCATCCTCTGTAACGGCCCTACTCTCCTCCTCTTTACCATTGAATCCCTCTAAGTTTACAAATAGCCCTGTGGTGCTTTCCTCCCTTAAGATTTGGTCACAGTTTAGGCGCCACTTTAAATTTGCTTCTCCATCCATCTATACACCTGTTACTAAGAATCATCTGTTCCCTCCATCACTAGTAGACACCACTTTTATGATTTGGTACAACCGGGGCATTAAGCACTTCAGGGATCTATATAAGGATGGTATCTTTTCCACATTTTCAGATCTGAGGTCAAAGTTCAATTTGCCTGCCTCCCATTTGTTTCGCTACTTCCAGCTTCGACACTGCGCCTCTGCTCTGTTTCCATGCTTCCCTTCCCTTCCTGCTAACCAACCGTGGGATGATCTTCTAACAATGAAACTCAGTCAAAAGTCTCTGATATCTAAGATATATGCACTGTGTATGACATTTGATGATCATTCTGTAGATAAAGCTCGGGAGGGTTGGGGACGAGAGTTGGGCCTTGACTTCACAGGGGAGCTGTGGGATAAAGCTATCCGTAGCATACGATCTAGCACGCCTTGCGCTAGATTTGAACTTATTCAATTTAAGGTGCTGCATAGAGCCCACCTATCAAAATCCCGATTATCGGAAATATATCCGAATGTTGCAGACCTATGCGACAGATGCCAGGGTTCTCCATGCAATTTAAGTCATATGTTTTTCTCCTGTCCTAGGTTACAGAAATTTTGGAGTGATTATTCTGTGATCATGTCTAAAGTTCTGGGTAAAAAAGTTGTTATGGCCCCCCTCTTAGCAATATTCGGACTCACTGTTGACTCCTCACATATCAGCCCCACACAGTCAGAAGTATTGGCTTTCACATCCCTTTTAGCAAGACGTCGTATCTTACTTCTATGGAAATCCCCCAAGTCCCCGTCTATTTCTATTTGGCTTAGTGATGTTATGTTTTTTCTGAAATTGGAGAAGGTGAGATACTCTTTAAAAGGCAACGCAGCTAAATTCGTTCGCAAATGGCAATCTTTCATAGACCACTTCACCGCGTTGAAGACTCTACCCACCGACTGACCCCCCCCTCCCTTAATTTTCTTTTCATCTCCTTAATTTGTTTTTTTTTATGTTTTATTTATTTCCAGTTAATGGGATATCACTTATGGGCATCTACATTCACCACTGCATTTGTTTTTTGTTTGCATTTTTGCTCATACATTACTTTCCTCCTTTGATCATTTCTTGCTCATCTGTTTATTTATTATTTAACGCTACAGAGACTCTGTTCCTTAGTTAGGTTTTGTGTGTTTTAAAAAAAAAAAAAAAAAGGAGACAATGTATAATGCGTGTGTTTGACTACAGATTTCCATGTTTTCATTGTATGTTGTTTCCTATAAAAAGATCAATAAAAAAAAAAAAAAAAAAAAAAGAATCTCTGGCTAACACGGTTGTTTTTTTTTTCAACTCCCCACCTGTTAGCTCTTGTATTATTAATCCTTTAAATCTTTAGTGTGAGAATTTTACATCTAAACAAGGCCTGCTGCAATTCAGCCAATGCAAGACGATGCAAGAAGTTTCTTTGATTAAGCCACAGGTGTAACTATCGGCGGTGCAACCAGTAGCAGCTGCACCGGGGCCCAGACCCCGTCAGGGACCCATGAAGGAGGGAGAAAAAAAATGTGTGAATGTAATAGTCCAATCACCTTCATAGGCTTTCTGTCAGTCATGTTAAGTGCTTGGGTGATGGATGACGTGATGACGTGACGCAAGTTCTCAGCAAGAAAAAAAAGTAAACAAAAGAAAATCGACAATTCGAAATTGAAATTCGAAAATCGAAACTCCCTTCCTAAGATGCTTTGGACCGAAAATGATAACCTCCGTTTTATCTGAATTTAGAAGCAAAACATTTCTGGATGTCTTGATGTTCCTAAGACATGCCTGAAGTTTAACTGACGGTTCTGTCTCATCCGGCTTCATACTCAAATAGAGCTGCGTATCATCAGCATAACAATGAAAGTGTATGCCGTGATTCTGGATTATACTTCCCAAGGGCTGCATGTATAAACTGAACAAGATTGTTCCTAGCACTGAACCCTGTGGAACACCATAACAGACCCTTGACTGTTCTGAAGAAACCTCATGTACATGAACAAACTGGAACCTGTCAGATAGATATGATTTAAACCAACGTAGAGCTGTCCCTTTAATCCCAACAACATGCTCTAACCTGTGCAGTAAAATGCTGCACTGAGGTCCAGTAGAACCAGTATGGACACTAATCTCTTATCTGAGGTCCAGTAGAACCAGTATGGAAACTAATCCCTTATCTGAGGTCCAGTAGAACCAGTATGGACACTAGTCCCTTATCTGAGGTCCAGTAGAACCAGTATGGAAACTAATCCCTTATCTGAGGTCCAGTAGAACCAGTATGGAAACTAATCCCTTATCTGAGGTCCAGTAGAACCAGTATGGACACTAATCCCTTATCTGAGACCATAAGAAGGTAATTTGTGACTTGAACCAGTGCTGTCTCTGTGCTATGATGCATTCTGAACCCTGACTGAAACTTACAAGAATCTCTTCCTTTCCATTTTACGCACTTTTTGTTATAATATGCAGATATCTGAATTATACCAGGGAGTTAAGCTCCTATGGTTGGAAACCCTCCTTCTCAAATTCTAACAATAAGTAGACCCTCCAGGAATCCGCGATTCCGTGATCGCGGAATTTTTCGCGGATTTCACGGCTGTCCGTGGATTTACAGACCTTCCGTGGATTTCAATGTCTGGTGCAGAAAAATCAATTTTACTGGGGTTAATATTGCATATGTCCGCGCTGAATATGCGAATTATGCGGGGCTCGCTTGATTTCACCGCACATTTTCGCATAAAGTTTGGAAAAAGGGGGGAGTGTTGTCAGTGACATGTCGGGACACCCGGTCGCGACGTGCGGGACCCGCCCGGGGACCTCCGCACCCCTCGCAGAAAACCGCCACCCCCCAAACAGCAGCTCTCACCCGCGGGGGTGAGAGGAAAAAGAGAGCCTGCTTGCGCGGTGGGCGCGGCTGCCGGGGGACTCAGGTCTCCGCGTTGACCGCGCACCACTGCGCCTGGACGGCGGACGCGTGGGGTGACGGAGCTGTCTCGTCCCCCTCGTCGCGCCGGTGCGCCCGGCAATCATCCGAGCACCGAGCACCGCGGGTGGAGAGGAGAGAGGCGGCCGGCCCCCGGGCTGCCACCGCCCCTCTCCTCTCCTCTCCTTTTTTTTTCTCCTTCAACCTCAGATCAGACGACCCGCTGAATTTAAGAGGGAAGAGCTCAGCGCCGAATCCGCAACTTCCTGCATATTTCGCATATTTTGCAACTTTCCGCATATTCCGCAACTTCCAGCATATTCCGCAATTTCACCGCATAAAAGCACATAAAAAACCCGCACATTTAATCGCATAATCAATGATTTTAGCCCGCAGAATCAAGGATTTTAGCCCGCGGAATCAAGGATTTTAGTCCGCGGAATCAAGGATTTTAGTCCGCGGAATCAAGGATTTTTGCCCGCGTTTTTCTGGAGGGTCTAAATAAGAAACGTAAACTAAGAAGAATTATAGATATGCCGATAAAAAACGAAGCTGCAGATAAACTAAACTATGTAGTAAGTAGTTTCCTTATTGTAGTACAACAAGCGGCACTTGAACACGTCTGTCAACAAAGTTGTTACGCGGAACCTTGAGTCACTGAAATCACCGGCTTCACCGACAAAAGAGTTTCATCTCTCTGTTGACTGAGAGCAAACACTGCTCTTCCTTTCTGGCTGAAAAAAAGCAGAATGAAAGACCAAAAAAATGAGCAGATTAAATCAGCGTATTATGTTTCTGTACAAGATTTAGATACCGAGTTTGTAGACTAAATATCTAATGAATTCAGCTTAGTGCACTGTCAGCCTCTGCTTCCCTCAGAGGTGAATAAAACCATATAAAACCATTCTGTTG
This sequence comes from Cololabis saira, assembly GCF_033807715.1. NCBI lineage: Eukaryota > Metazoa > Chordata > Actinopteri > Beloniformes > Belonidae > Cololabis > Cololabis saira. The sequence goes on along the minus strand of NC_084593.1, from coordinate 39,821,755 downwards.
AGAAAAATTGTTTGTTACTTACATTTGGATGCTAAAAGTTCACTAACCCTTCCCAGATTGTGCTCCCCGAAGGCCTTTAAGCTATAAAAGAATCACATTTGGGGTGCCTGAACACAACACGACAGCCTAAACAAAGCACAACTTATTCCAAGTTAGCCACTGTTATCAATGCTTGATTTCATGCACTGAGTGTGTGTGATTAAATTAGGATGTGCTCTCAATCCGCAGTGAACCAAGGTAATGGGTGGATGCTCGTCCGCCGCACACATGCACCCACACGGACACGTACACCTACAATGAACTCACCACCTACTTATTGTAACTGACAGACCAGAAGAGCCTGCCTGCACTCACCAGAGCAAGAGCCTTACTAGAAAGGAAAATGGGAGGAGGGGGGCAGCCTGAAGGAGCTGACAGGAGCAGGATTGGAAGTAAATGACAAACCAGAAGGACAGATAGGAACTTTGGAGGACATGGAGATAGTTTTTAGGATGTTGCTCAGAGGATTTTGGGGGAAACTGAGAAGCTATGTGGTTCCAGAATAATGTGTTTTGCATAAATTGTACTGGTGTTATGGATTTATTTCAGTGTTTGCAGCAATATGCTGCATATCTTCGATAAGTCTGTTGTGGAAAGTGCCATTTTATCTGCAGACATTTGTTTGGCAGCAGCATTAGAGCCAGTGACACAGATAAACTGAAAGAGAAAGCTATCTTTGTCCTGGGTGCTGCTCTGGAAACCCTTGAGCTCCTAACCGCACAGAGCAGTGTTGCATCAGATGCAAAACGGAATGGACAACACTGCAACACGAATAAACAACAGCAGAGTGATGGCTGCAGATCTGCTCAGGATGGCCGCAAACCAGACTTTTGCAGGAGATCATTCCTACTGAGAATTTACATTCCTGAGAGAATTTTGAATGCTGACTGGCCAACACTTTCTTCTGCAACAACATACAGTAAAGTCCCCTCAGTGATGGTTCATATTATTGACTTGAACTGAACTGAATTGAGTTGAGTTGAGTTGAATTCCCTTTAAAAAAAAATATCCATGTCTTAAGCTTTAAAGTACATTTAGTTACTGTTCCTTTTACATTTCAATCATTTCACCAGGTTTTAGGACAATTACATCTGTGCTCAGATTGGACTTAATTGTAGACTGACAATGAAAACAAGGATTAGATTGGAAACTACCAGGAGAAAAGGCATGTGACAGTGTAGCACAGATGTTTAGGGATCTGGAGATTTATTTTTACTTATATTTTTTGTTTTGGCTCAAATCCTCACTTTTGAGAATGCTGTTGCAAAACTAGGTTGAAAGTATTCTTGAAGGCACTGAGAGCTCGCTAATTAATGCAGTGATGCAGGTGGTGTCTTTATTTGTCCTTTCTCTACCCCTGGCTTTTCTCTGGCTTTCATCGGGGCCGAGAGCCCGGTGACCCGGCAGAGAAGAGCCTGAAATGTGGCTTGAGTTCGGTTCTGTTGCAGGACGGGGTAGCACTAGGACTGGGGATCAATTCAAATGTCAAATATCGATTTGATTCTGATTATTAAGATTCAGAATTGATTATCAAGATTTGATTCCGATATTGATTTGAGTTAGTGTTATTAAAAGTGTTTTTTGAGCTGTTGCATGAATTATATGACTGTGTAGTTATGCAACATATTAAAACTAGTATTATATTGAGATTAAACAGCAAGTATTGGCAGCTAATGATGCTGTAAGGACCAATCAGCTCCCAGAATGCTGATAGAACTGCTTTCAGAAACATCGTGTGGGGCAGAATTACCAAACAGATCCAGGGAGGAAACAGAGGATGTATGAAATCAGTTTTATGTTTTTCCACATTCCATTTTTATTTTTTCCTTTTTCGGTCTATTTCGGTTTTTAATTTTTGAGAATTTGGTTTTTAGCATTTTATGCAAATGTAACCCCAAGACAGTATATAAAGTAATGAAATATAGACAATTTATGCAATTATAACTGAAAACTTTAATGTTTTCATACCTTTAAACATATTTAAAGGCACAAACATGGTACAAGTTATTGACGGGTCCAACAAAACATTCCTTTTTTGGGCATAAACAAAAAAATACCAAAAGTTGTAATGTAATGATAAAAAAAATTCGATCTTTAGACATACGAATCGATTTTTGGGAATTAATATGAGAATCGATTTAGAATCGGAAAATCGATATTATCAACACAGGCCTCGGTAGCACTTCCTCAAACTTATTAGTGAGCATGTTGTAATGGCACAGCAGCATAATTACAACAGCTCCTTTCCATGTAAAGTGTCAGGGTGTTATCATTCTAAAAGCTAGATGTAGAAATGTAACCATTTTTGAGTACAGAAAGTGAAACGATTGTACGGTATGAAATAAAACAATGTAAAACTCTTCCCATCAATGCCAGACTGCCTGCGTGTGACAGGGTAGACGAGGGAACGGCAGTTTGACTACAGTGACTCGGCTGGGGATGTGACAGATGGTACATTGGGAGGAAACTTTCAGCCTATTCATATCCCAATAATAAATGTTTTTGACATATTGCTTTGGCAGTGAATACTATGCGCACTCTTAATAGCACCAACTGAATGGGATTAAAAACAGAAGAGACAGAAAAGGAGAACATTGGAACTTGATGGGGTGTCAGAGTCGAGTTTACTTTTAAGGACAAAAGAGAACCATTTCTAATCTTGTTGACTTTCTTTCCGTCATATTCTCCCTCTCAGGTGCAAACGGCAGCCCCATTACAAAAGCCTCGTCTGTTTTTACCGCCTAATAATTAAAGAAAAAACATACTTGAAAATCAATTTTAAAATGCAGTTTACATACCCGTGCATCAGGAAATGGCAAGTGACTCATTACTAATGGAAACTATCGGAGGGAGATGGATGAAAGGAGAGAGGGGTGATGGGGAGGCGGGTGTGGGAGGACAGGGGGGAGATGGAGAGGGGAGCAGAGATTTCTAAATGTGTGCTATTACTAATGGAGGCAATCTGAGTTTCCTTTATTGGAAAGAAAATATTTGGCGATTAATTAAACCCTCAGCCCCCCCCACCCCCTTCCCTCTTGAGCATCCCCCTCCCCGTTTGTACAATATGTTGTATCTCAGTACGAGTGAGCGCAGCGGGGGCGGCGGCTGCAGAGCTGGGGAGACGTCTACTGGTGAGACGCAGGAACTTCAGATCACTACGCTTTTGGGGCAAGTGATTTATGAGAGATAGCACCTCCGGTATCTCAACAATCTCTATAGGAAAGGCACTTTTTAAGGTTATTTTCTCCTAAAGTCTACCATCTATTGTCATTAAGTTTGACATTTTAAAACGGTGCTCCAGTTCCTCTTCATAAACACCTCACATTTCTGATTTAAAAAGTGCAACATTGTTTAACAACCAAGAGGAAAGTTTGAAAAGAACAGAACAGACCTAAATAACCAAGTGTTAGAGGTAGATACAACTGCTACGCGGCATACAGGGGAAGCCACAAATTACAAAATGTAAGTAGCCTGGCTTACGTCTAAGAAAAAAGTTCTTATCCTCACTAATCCAATAGTAAACCGGTTGAGAGGGTGTGTGTGTGTGTGTGTGTGTGTGTGTGAGATCAGTATTTAATATCTGATCTGTGTAACTTCAGGATATTCAGGAAACAACTGAGATAAGTGTGGACCTCCGCAGGAATTCTGGACCCTATGGTTAAACATGCCATTAGGTTCCCTTTGTTTTTCTTTTGGTTTTGTTTTTAAGTTTAGTTTTGGTTTGGTTGTTTTGGGTGGATTTTTTTTTTATTACGTTTATTGGAAAGTGTTGTTTTTTTAAATTGCGTAATTTGTCTTTTTTTTGTTTTTTTATTATTACATTAATTGAAAATTGATATCTTAGGAAAAAAGGACAGATAAAATAAGCTTAGTCTTCTTTCTGTTCCCTTTCATTCAGGCAAAGAGATTTTTTCAAATTATATTGAACTGTTTTGCTTTTCTTTTAATGAATGTAATAAAAAATAAATGAAATAAATTAGTGCTTTTTATATTTTATACAAGAACATTTTTTTTCGATAGTTTATTTTCATGTTGTAGGAAAGATGAACACCCTCGAATGCCAAGGCAATTTCATGCATAATATATTTGCAGTTGTAAAACATTTCTAGATAAACTTTCAACTCCAAAGTTTTCTTTAATGTAATGAAAAACATTGTTTGGTCTCCTTTTTGGGAACCCGGTATGGTGTATGAGTTGAGCGTATCTCCACACTCCTCCCCTTCAGCATGAGTTATTGAACCACCTGAAAGCTCTGCATTATCTCGTCTGTGAGGAGTATTCCCTTCCAGAGGATTTAACCTGCCTACAATAGTAAAGGCAGGTTAAATGGATGATTGCCCTTTGAAAAGATCCTGATGACCACAAAATATGTATAGTCTGACTTAAAACTGTAATAATGCTAATAATTATAATAATAATTCTTTTAGTTCCATCCAGGACATCAAGACGTCCTCCCACCTGACAATCTCTGATTGTATGGAACAGCTACAGATTTACTTTTGTGTTTTATGCCTTGGTGTATTTTCATATTGGGTTTAGCCAAATTTCTGTAATCCATTATTATTTTGATATTTCTCAACCAAAATGTAACCGTTGTAACCTTAATGACAGAGTTAGCATCGTTATCCTCCTTTTGGATAATCACATGTAGCAGCTCAGAGCAGAAGGTGCTGTTGTCCTCTCAGAGAGCAGCTTTGCAGGGTTGTTTTTTTGTTTTTTTTTGCCTTTGTAGGAATCTGATTTGAGGATTGTACTGATAAACATAGAGGGAAGGAGCGAGGATGACAGCAAATCACTGCAGAGGAAAGCAGGAGGGATTGTTTAATAAACATTTGTTCTCTCAGGGTTTATACTTCCATTTAATATGATTTAATTTGTGAGGCACAGTTATACATAGGTGTGCTATGTCAAATATAACACAATAAAATGAATATTCCTTATCACATAACAAATGTTTAATCTCTCCAACAATACATTTTGGGGTGTGCTATTCCTTGCTATGACTTGGGAAATCAATAAACTCCCGTCTTGAAATGAAGTGGTTATTGGAGAAGTTAGGGATGAGATGAGTTGGTGTGTGTTTGGGTGTGCGCGTGTGTCTGTGTGTGTTGGTTGGTAGTGACTGAGAGGGAGACAGTAATGGATCATATTTCCCATGGTGTCATTCACCAGCCATGTTCCATTAATCTCCCATACACTCGTATTGCCTCTGAAGGCACTATCATTCATTCAGGCACACACGCTCTTTCAAACACACACACACACACTTTGAGATTATGTACGTGTGTGTGTGTGTGTGTGTGTGCGTGTGTGCGAGTGTGTGTGTGCAACATGCTGACTTGATTTGTTCTGTCTCTCTGAGGCAACACACTTTGTGTTGTGAAGGTTGTGTGTTTTTCCAACTAATACTTTTGTAAAATACAGAATTAAAGAATGTTATAAAATGCAGATGGTCCTTCGCAGCTAACATGCAATCAGTGACCCTCGGCATTCACCGCAGAGATGAACAAAGACAGTGGAAAGCGTAGTCCTCTCAGAGGCTCTGACACCACTGCATGGTAGAAATACACACAAGCTACACACAGGCGTAACAAAGAAAGGTGCAAAGTGTGCCCTGTTCTTTATTCCAGCCTGAAACTCAAGGTGCTCTGATCATTCAATCCTCTGCTTCTCAATAGGGAAAACATCAAGTTTACATGCACGCGTGTTTGTGACTGCAGCAAGTGTCACCTCATGTGCCACATGATGGATTTGTAAACCAATCTAGACATGCATATCACAGCAACAGCAGGAGCAGCAATAATTACATGCGATAATCACAATTTACATGCAGAGTGTGAGCAAAGCAAGAAACTGAGGTCTCTGTTCTATTATCTACAGAAGAATAGCTCAAAAGAAATATAAGAGCACTTTAAAAACACATTGGATCGGGGTCGTGATGGAAATCTGCAGTTGTATACCGATATGGACTGGGTAATGTGTTGGGAAGAAAAGGATGCCACATCATTTGGAAAGGAAGATTTTCTCCCTACAGAGGGTTAGATTCAAAGACACCCCAAAAATCATAGTGAGAAAATGACAAAGATGGGTTTGACAGTTCCTGTTTTATTTTGAAGCCCATGTTTTTGTTTTTGTTCTGGTTTGAACTTCCTGTTTCCCATCGGCCCTGATTGTCTGCACCTGTGTCTCGTTAACCCGTGTGTATATCTGGTCTTGGCCTTCTCTTGCTCCCTGCTGGTCCGTACTGTTTGTTCCTCCGTGTTTTCCCTCGTGTTTAGTCGTTCTGAATTCTTGTTTTGAGTTTTTGCCATCCTGCAAAGCAGCGCTTTTTGTTTGCTTAAATAAATCCTGCTTTTTTGGAACTCCTGCCTCCTGCTCTCTCCTAGATCTGGGTCCGACAACAACCATTTCATAACAAATGAATTGGTCTATTTTGCTGAAATGTCATCCTCCAAGTTCAAAATGGTAGTCAGTGGGTTGTATGACACCAGAACACTTGTGTGCATGCCTGACAACATTGGGGCATGCTCCGAGTGATATGTTTAATGGTGTCCGGAGGAATATCCTCCAAAATCTGGACATGGGCATCACTGAGCTCCAGGAGAGTATGAGGTGTAATCTAACGGTGTGGGTTGGACCAAAGTGTAACATCCCAGAGGTGTTGGATTAAGGTCAGGCGAGCATGGGGACCAGTTCCTTCATCCTCCAGGAACTAGCTGCGTACAATTGCCGTATCTAATGGCAGTGATGGTGCTGTTGTCTAGCCTGTACAGGCCAACTGGACCCACAAAAAGACACTCAAAAGATGGTCAAAACAGGCGCTGAGGGCAGCAGAAGCAGGTTCAGCGTTTCCCCCTAAAGATCAGTTAGTTTGGTATATGTGAACACAGCAATCGTGCTCGGATGCGGGACAAAACAATCGAGCCGAGATCTCCTAGGAGAGGTGGTCTCGGCTCGCTTCCATTCCAGACCTGGAGCGGTTTGTTTGCAGTGAGAACATAATCCACACAGCACACAGAACTAGCCACACTCGGTGCTGGGCAGGGAGCATAGGACCGGTTGATGGAGTCAGGCCATCGTGCCTCTCTCATGAAGTCTATTTCTGATTGTTTGGTCAAAGACGTCCACATCACCAGCCTGCTGAAGGTCCCTTTGTAAGGCTTTTCAAGTGCTGATCTTGGTCGTCCTTAACAAAGGAGCAGATACCGGTCCAGTTGATGAGTCCAGAGAGGTCTATGGCTCTGTCCAGCTCTGTTATAAAGCAGATCCGGTGTTGGTTCGGTGCTAGTCCCAGGCTTGGCACAAGTTTTTGTTTACAACCACCAGCTGCAAGAAAAGCACCAACTAGAAGAAGAAAACTGTTATGCTGGCCATAAACCTTGCTGGGCCAGATGCAATAATGGTTCCATCATGGGTGTCGGGGGGGGCGTGATTATTGAAACCAAATGAAACAATGTAACCACCATATTTAAACATCTTCTGTGACTTCAGTTTGGTTTTGCACGTTAAGCTTAGTTTGCCACTCTTTACAGCAGCAACAAGCAGAACTGCGATATCTCAATTAAAGCAGCAGTGGAGCAAAGAGGAAGTGAATTGTCTCCTTGCTCTGTGGTCGTCAGCTGAGCTACAAGAGCTGACTAAAGATTACCAGGATGTTGATGGCAGAAAGTTCTATGAAGTCGATTGCGGACTCGAGGAAAGATTTTTCGGGCCAGGATCTGCACATACGCAGATTTGTTTTCCGTGTACATTGTTCTGAGGGGTTCATGCTCATTTTAAAGATTCGCTGCTTCTGTTTTAGTGACGTAATGAATGACATGGGGTCCTTGCTCACCGTTGCCCACCAGCCCGTGGACAAGCAAACCAGTTCTTTGTAGAACCTGTTGGAACTGGTTCCAGCACCGGCCTAGCTCCGGTACAGCCGTTGAAGCTGTATTTATTGTTTAAGCAGTATACATGTTAAGCCACAAACCACTGCATACAGTTTTCACAGTAAGAGGTCACTGGAAAAAAAAAAGAAAATCACTTACGGTTTGAAGCTTTAGCACCAAAAAAAACAAGGTGCAGTAATGTCCAGGGTTAAATGTTTACTATCTTTATGAGAGTACAGCCATTCCTCCACCTTAGGACTCTGTGGACAGATCAATGTAAAGAGTGGTCTCTCCGTCTGAGCAGAGCTGTTTGTCTCCGTTTATCTGTATTCATCTGTTTCATTTACAACCCTTTCACAACACAGAGTATGATTTTATTCCATGCCTCATTGAGCTTCAGTTATATGGTTAACTAAGTTATTCCTCCTTTTCTAATCTCCGGCCTAAAGTACAAATAGAGTTTTGTTATTAACTGAAGCAAACAGTAATGATTATTAGTAACTGCATAACTAACAAATTGTTTAGTTTGTCTGTGTGTGCGGTTCTGTTCAGATCTCTGTCTAGACTGAGAGAAAAGCTGCACAGATTCTTAATGATGTTTGTAAATCCAGCTGCGCTTCTGATCATTTAAGCTGAAAAGCCAAGACCAGCACCTTCTGCTAGTGTTTGAGTGAATGCTTGAGCTTTCATTGACACACTTCACAAAGGCATAATGTTAGATTAATTTACATTTGTGTTAAGTAGTTTATAAAAAGCACATCACAGGTTGCAACTGCATTATCCTCGATAAGAGTACAGAATATTCTAGTAAACCCTCAAACACTTATTTTAAATTATTTATACACACTTAAAGGGGACCTATTATGAAAAACACGTTTTTTCTTGTTTTAACATATATAAAGTGGTCTCCCCTCACCCTGCCAGCACAGGGGAGACAAAATACCATCAATTTCTGCAAGCTCTCTGACCCCCGCCGGACAGAATCCCCCAGTGTCACGTGGTTTTTTTTGAGCCGATTAGAATCTGCACCTAGGGTGACGTCACCCGAGGCGCAGAGGTTTGGCCTCCGCTGCTGAAACCACGCCCACAACCAGCTCTCTATGCAGGCTGGAGCGGTCCTTCCTTGAGCCAGTCGGACGCGGCGCCGCAGCGGAGCGGATCCGGGTTAAATCATCCAGGTTCCCGGGTGGTTTGGGAGCTGGGTCCTCGGGGGTCTGTCCCAGGTCGGACCAGCTTCACCCTCCGAGATTTTCAGCCAAATCTGTCGGTTTGATCCCCGGTAACCGACAGTGCGCAGAGGATGCGCGCCGGAGCCGATCTGTGCACCCACCGTGGGGTTGCAGCGCCCGTCACGCAGCATCCGCCGGGCAGATCCGGCTGAAATTCCGCTGGTCGGTCCCCGGGAGTCCCTGCTACCAGTCCAGGCCGGTTCCTCCGGACCCGGCCGGTCGGAACCGGTCAGTTTCCCCCGTTAAAGCCGCGGTGATGCGCGCTGCTCCAGCCTACTTCCTGGTTCCCAAAGCGGGGTCCGTCCGACTAAATTGTCCAGGTTCCCAGCCGCTTTGGGAGCAGGGATTTCTGGGGTACGTCCCAGGCTGGACCAGCTTCACCCTCCGAGATTTTCAGAGAAATCTGTCGGTTTGATCCCCGGTCAAACCGACATGCGCCGGGCGCCCGGCGTGGCTCCGGGGCCAGCGTTCAGCATCCGCCGGGTAGATCCGGCTTAAATAGTGCATAAATGTTATTTATATACAACTCATATTTTATTTTTTTAACAATAAAGTTGCCATTTGTGAAAATTCAGTGTTGTGATAATTTACAGGCTCGGGCTGCTCTGGCGGAGTGAGGTTTATTCTCCTCCCCTGCTACACGTCATTCAGGGAGCCAATCAGCACAGAGCCTCATTATCATACCCCCCCCTTCCCTTAGAATGGAGCACAGAAAAAGAGGTTAGAAGCGGTAAAACTAGTGACAGGGCCCACAGGCTGGATTTCTGATTTATGTAGAAAAAACAAGCTTTAGATTGTTTTTAAGACATTCAAGGCCTGTTTAAAATATACATTAAATGCCATAATATGTCCCCTTTACAGTAATGCTTCACTATGTCAAAAACAAATTTTGCTTGCTGGCCTAACAGCAACAAAAAAAGATAATTGCAGTAAGATGGAAACCCCCACACACGCTTCCATTGCCACCAAACATCTTCCATTGGTATTTGACTTTTCTTGATATTATTTATCTGGAAATATCTACAGCCCAAATCCATAATGCAAAACAACTAAATATTTTATTTTGGTATATGGCAGCAGATCAAATTAAAGCCAAACTTGAAAGATGTATTTAAAATTGATATAGAATACCTTGTTGCAGCTATCTTTGTCCAGTTTTTCATATTATTATGTTTTGCCCTTGTTTTATTTTGTCCTTTTTTCGTTTGTTTGTTTGTTTTTTATTGTTGTATTATCTTTTTTTTCTGTTTTCTTTATTAATTGTTTTCATCGAATGCTTAGGTCCAAGGGGTGGGTTTGGGTGAAAATATGTGTATAATTTTTGTTTTACATCATTGTGGATGCCACCGTTTGTAATTTAAAAAAATGAAATATAAATAAAAACATTTGATCACCAAAAAAAAGCACATCACAAAATTAACACAAACAAAGCAAAACCTAACCTATGTGAATTGTTACTGCGCTCACCTCTTCACCTGCCGGCATTACTCAGACCATCAGCTCGTATAAATGTCACCAGTCTCTTATTGACCCTCCCGTTGCTGTGTCCCTGACAGACATGTATCGACTGGAGTTAGCAGGTGGTCTGGGGGTCATCCTGCTGCTGCTGGGAGTCCTGACTGCTCTATATAAGTGCTACAACCTGGAGATCATGCTGTGCTACCGGACTCACTTTGGGAGCGATGAAACTGAAGACGGTAAGCCGTTTAGAGAGCTCTCTTTAACACCGGGACACATCGTGATAGAGCTGCAGCAAAGTATTTGATGGAGCTCCCACAGGTCACATTAGCTGTAGAGGATCACATGTTCCACTTATCTACTCATCTCTAGAATGTTGAAGTTATTATAGAGAGAGATAACTGGGGGAGATAACGGCAGGGGGATTACTGGGGGTGCACAAATCAAGCTTCATTGCATCTCCCACTCATATTTAGTCAGTTTTGTCACTTCTGTAACTTCTGATTGCTGTTACTTACTGTGGCAATGTTGTGTCTGTGTTTCAATCTCTCCTCAGACAACAAGGAGTACGACGCCTATCTGTCTTACACTAAAGTGGACCTGGATTCTCTGGGCAGGTCAGGTTCCTCTGTGGATTCGCACCATACTGGCACTAAAACTATAACACATGCCATAAACTGATTTGAATTATTACATCACTTCATTCTAGGGATGCCCCGATACAATTTTTTTCACACCGAGTACGAGTATTCTAATTTGTGTACTTGCCGATACCGAGTACCGATACGATACTTCTACCACAAAAATAACTAGGCTAAAAATGCAATGAAAAACGCCATGAATTGGAAGACAGGTTTTATTTGCAACAGATAAATTGAATAAAAATAAATAAAATGAGTAGAATAACTATTTTAAACAAAAAATACTCTTTCTGTGTAAATAAAAACCCTCCACACTGGCACTGTCTTCACATTTAAGAAAATATCAAACATATATCAAGTGGCTGGTCATCCAGTGCTACATAATGGCTTAGAGCCTCCGTTATTTTAACCGTCCGTGGGTTTTCTCTTGCTATTGTCTGTGGCTTTTGCAGAACCTGAGCTAATGTTGGCTTTCGTGGTCTTGCAGTAGCATTAGCAAACTCTGTATTTAGCTCAGCTTTATGATGCGTCTTGAGATGTTTTATCAAGTTGCTGGTATTAAACAACGTATTCTCCTTCCCTCCTTTTGACACCTTAGCAGCACGTAGCTTCAGTCTGTCTTGCTTCTGACGTCATCCCTTATTCTGAAATATGTCCACACTGCTGACGTCCCGCTGCATTAATTGTCGCTATCTTGTCTGAAACGGCGCTGCCAGTCTCACTCATGTATCACTCTCTTCTCATCACCACTGACTGCATCAACATCTCCCCCTAGAGTCAAGAATCAGTAACTACAACAACAATGAAGTGGTATCGGAGAATTTTTGCGAGTACGAGTATATGAGAGTAGTATCGGTATCGGAACATTGTGGACAAAAGTAATTTTCTTTGGAACAATTGCTTTGGTTTTTTAAAGGTATTTGGACGGTAGTGTGCTGTTGTCCTGCGTTTTGCTGCAGGACAATACGCTTTACTTGATGTCCTGCGGCAAAAATGAAGTTGGAACTGCACAATAGATCAGAATATAAATCTCTTAAGTGCCTCAGGCTTTTTCGCAGCCATGTGCTTGTCTTAAACTATTTTTTTATCACCACTGTTCTGAAAGACATAATTGTTGTGGAAAGGGGTTGCCAGTTTCACTCCTGTGTGCTCGACGTCAAAGTCTTAAGTAATTTAACTTTTCTTTTTTTTTTTTTGCTGCGTAAACTGTTTACTTGTTAAGAACAACTTGTAAATTAAAAAGTAATTTTCTTTCTGTCTGGGAATGAGATTAGAAAGCTGATAGCGGCCTCACATCTGTGCACGCACAGCTGCAGCCGAGGCTTTCTAATGACGCTTTGTTTGATCACGTCGGGACTTCTCAGTTTAATTAACTTCAAATTCAGTTTCTACAGCAAAGTCAAAACAATAAGTCATCACAGGTTATCTTCAATAGAATATTCCGGCAATGCCCTTTGAGTGAGCACTCGGGTTTATTTGAGGAAAGACTCAAATAAACGTGGTGCAGAACAGCAGTGAAGCCATCTCCATCAGCTGGCTGAGGTTATGGGACAGCAAAGGGGAGAGATTAACAACATGGGGCAGTGTGGTGTCACCAGCAAGCACAGATCAGAACCATCCAGATCTGGAGGCAGGAACTCCTGAAGGAGGGGCCAGGAGAGAGAGGGAGAAAGAAATGAAAGAAAAGGACAAAACGAGTGACTGCCAATAGGGGATATGCATTGACATCACTTTCCCACTGGACCAGCCCCCTTACTCGCACTGAGTGGCAAAAACAGCTGCAACTAGTGGAGAAGACGGGATAACAGCTGATTATGGGCTTAAATTAAAGGCAGTTGGACTTGATAGTGACCCGTACAGTTACCAAGAACCAGTGGTCCATGGACATTAATATTTGGTACAGTTACCAAGAACCAGTGGTCCATGGACATTAATATTTGGTACAGTTACCAAGAACCAGTGGTCCATGGACATTAATATTTGGCCACGAATCCAGTTTCCTGATATTTATATGTACTTAATTTCTACGCCGGGGAAATACACGAAGCAAAGCTTGAAGGCTTACAAAAGTCTTGACGCTTGGTCCGACTTCAAGGCAGTATTTGTTGTAGAAATTAAAGTGATGAGGACACCAAACTTTATGATTTAACGTTTAACATTAGCTACCCAAAAATCCAACATTACCTGATACAAAATGGGAACCACAAATCCACGTTTTGGTGCCTGGAATCCAGTTGTTTCTGCGAATTGCAGCGATACATTTGTCTCTCCTAAAGTCAAAATGTTATGAATAAAGTTGAAATGTTGAGGAAAAAGACAAAATTTAAATTTTTTTAAGAAATTTCGACTTTATTCTTGAAGTTGTATTTCAACATTAATCTCAACATTTCGACTTTTTTCTCGACATTTCGACTTTTTTCTTGACTTTTTTCTCAAAGTGCACAATAAAAAAAAATCTTCCCCTCTCAAATATTTTTTCTCCTGCATGGACCTAATACTCTTCCATATTAAAGGGATGTGTCATGCTGAAGTATCTGTCTATTCACGACATCAGAAACCTTGAACGGTTTCTAAACATGAGTATCGTCATATTAATCCGTAAATGCATGAACAGCCACCGGCGGGTCCTGATCCACCTGCTCTGCCTGATCTGGAACTATTTCTTCATTGTCAGCAGGACGAGCAGCGATGAGGAAATCTTTGCTCTGGAGATTTTGCCGGATGTGTTGGAGAAACATTATGGATACAAACTGTTTATACCAGACAGAGATTTAATACCCAGCAGCAGTGAGTATTCCATTTATCAATCTAATTTTCTACTCTTCCTCTACACACACACACACACACACACACACACACACACACACACACACACACACACACACACACACACACACACACACACACAAAATGCATTTTCTGTCTACAGGTCACTGTAATCCCCAATACCCAGAATTCATCAGTCTGTCAGAACAAATGAAAATATATGTAGACCTTCATCATAACATATTTACTGCCATGCATGTTTGTCATTGTCAGTTCTCAGGTGTGCATCACATGACCAATAAAGACACACACACACCATACAATAGCACACAACACCATCACTTTTTATCATCTTCACACACACACACGCTTTCAAAGTCAAATGGACACTATCAACGTTTTCCTTTCCGCTTTGTGTCAAGGTATCACTTTTATATCTACTCACGATCGCACAAACTGCACAGATGCTTACACTGCATAGTGACACGCAAACAGAGCCGAACCATTTGTCAACATTTTTCTGAGGTCATGTGTCACTGGAGGGGAAATATGACTGTTATTATTCATTGTCAGTATGCTTACACACATATGTGGGCGCAGACACACTTGTATAACTGATATGTATTGATGCTTTGCTGCCATATTAACATTTCCATATTGTTGCTCTCCTTCATTTTGGTAATGCTGATAATGTTAGGGTGCTTTGAGATATTGAGTAATTGCTCTCCCTGAGCTATTGCTTCCAGTATAAACAGGCAGCTGCTATTGGCTAATTGGAGCTCATGATGGTCCTTTTTTTTTTCCGATATTGCATATTACTCAAAATGGTTTAACAATATTGAACAGAAGTGGCAAGTGACAGAGACTTTTTTGGCATTTTATCCTATTTCTAACAGTTAAGTGACAATCAGAAGGGAAGAGTCGTTGCTGCACCGGTCTCTTAGCGCAATCAGTAATAATCTGCAGGCAGTGCCAGGACAGTTTTCATTCTTTAAAAATGATTATGCACCTCAAGAGGCCGTACACTTACCTGTGCAAACTACACATTGTCGACTCAGTGGGAAAAACACAATCTATTGGTGCATCACAGAGTGAGATAGAGGTGGGTTTTTATTGCTTTCCAAAGCCACTGCCAGAACAACACGGTGCTACAACCTCTAATAAACAATTCAATTATCCACTCCACTTACTCCCACAAAATGAACAAGAAAACACGAAATAAATAATGCAAAAAAAAGGTAGGAACAGGGCCACCGATTTTGATTTTTAATTAATTGATTAACATAATCCTCATAAATAAAGCAGGAAGAGGAAGCGAAGGGCAGGCGGAAGGAAGAGAGGTGTGAGCAGAGGTAAAATGATAAAAGGACCAATGGAAAGACAAATCAAAGACAAGAAAGGCTGAATTTGGGACTGTGCCGGACTATTTATGCCTCTCAAATTGACCGTGAAATTGCAATGTGTTGTTGGAGAGTCTCTATCATTAATTTAGTTAGCAAGTGAAAAGACAGTGAAGGAGAGAACTGAATAGGGAGGGAATCTGTTGCTCACAAAACACCCAGTTTTCAGAGAGAAATAATGAGCAATATTATTGTTGCACAGTTCAAAACACCACTGAAAATGTTGCAGACAAATAGCAGGAAAAGGCCATTAAAGACAAATTTGGTTTCTGTGAGCTTGAAATAAAGGGTATTTATATATTCATAGAGACTCTGTAAATCGTCCTTTTTTCTCCTCAGATTCACATTTTCCCATTATGTAATAACTAAAACTGGTTGTGTATTAGCACAGCACTGACACCCATTTAAAAAGAGACTTCCTGTGCTATGTCACAGCCAAAAGGCTTGCACGTCTATTTCTGTTACTCTACAGTTATAGCAATCATTTATTTACAAAATAAATGCAAAAGGAAGGGATTTATACAGCCCAGTCATCCAAAACTAAACATGTAATATGTACATTTGTCCACATGCCAAGAAATATACTGCCACAATAATGCTGGAGAAATTATGTGATAGGAACTTTTCTATCCTCAGAACGGATTTGGAACAAAACAGTATCCAAAATATGAAAAAAGACAGTTGTTGGAGTGCAAAGATGAACAAAGGACCTCCCTTTTATCAACAAATGTATGAGCAAATCATTTACATTTAAAAAAAAAAAAACCAATCTTTCCCTCAGATATATTCTCAGGGATTTGCATAGTTCTCCCTCTGCAATGTATGTGACTAAGTCATATCTGCCACATGAGAGCTAATGCTCAAGTACAAGTTGGACATTTGTGGACTGCAGGTTGTGCTGTAACAAGAACAGACATCATCTATGCCCACTTACAGTATTGTTTTGTCCTAACCGCTTTTTTTAGCAGCAAGGAATGTGAATATAACCAGGTTCCACACTCAATTTAAAGCTAAGGCTGCAAAGATGCTTCAAACTGCAAAACTAAGATAGGTCCCATGGTGAAGTCCATTGGTGACTATATTAAGAGGTTACCCATCTTCTTGCAGCTAAATTTGTGAGTATGTAGCCAACTGAAAGTACTTGTGAGCTACTGTATCCTTTCTTTTTCATTAGGTGTATCTGGTACTGGTAATATTAGTATGAGCATACTATGGTATGGGCACCTCCCTCTCCCCAGTCACCTCCTAGCCTTCTGTGGACATACTCAGGAAGATGGAAGATCTGTACTCAGAGCTCCTTCTGATATAACTACATTTCAGCCAAGCTACTTTTCTGAGAAAGCTCAATCTGGCCACTCGTATTTGTGACCTCAATCTTGATCACTAGTTTCTCATGACCACAGGTGAGTGCCGGGACATGCAACAAACTGACTGGTAAAATGACAGCTTTCCCTTTCGACTTCATAACAACAGACCAATAATATGGTTTTATTGTGCTGCTAAAACAAGCTATTAAGACACGTAACATCACTCAAATTAAAATGAATTGGTATTTGTCAGTTTATATCTCACGAAAACGCACCCTCTGTTTTTAACCCATCACTAGTTTCACTAGGAGCAGTGGGTTGGCATCTTTCCAGCACCCGGGGAGCAGGTGGGGGGTTAAGGGCCTTGCTCAGGGGCCCATAGTGGTCCACATCAGTTTCTATCTCAGGGACTTGAACCTAGGTCCCCCAGACCCAAGCCCATATCTGTAACCACTCTCCCTACTTCACTAGTAGGTAAGGAGTCCAAACTCCATAGATACCATCATGTTGTATTTGGGCCTTTATCAGCTCACAACACAGGTTCTCAAACCAGTCGATGTTGCCCTGGCTGAGAGGAATCAAGTGATGCCCAGTCCAATGTCAAAAGTTGGAGTTTTCCTGAATGGACAAGAATTGTCTACAGCTATCCTCAATGAGCCCTCCTTCTGGAAGGTGCACCCCCAGGGAACAGTCATGTGGGTAATAGCAGTGAAATCTAGAGAGGTTTCCTTCAAAGTAAAGACCTGCCTGATCTAAATCTAAATTGTAACTTTTGTCTGCACCATACAGTATGTTTTGGAAAATTATGTAGAGAAAGTATCTGAGTTGTCCACTGATTGTCATCTGGTGGTGAGTTACATCAGGTAGCAAGTCTGATGCTTCGTGCACCCAAACATGAAGATTGTGGTGCTTTTCCAACACTGTTGACATTGAGCATGGATTGCTGCTGACCTCAGTTGCGAATGTAATCTTTTGGTGAGGATGGTTTCCACTAAACTGATGCACCTTCTGCAATGGAAGAAGAACCAAAGGGGATGTGCCTATTACCAGGCTGAGGTTGAAGAGGTGGTTCGTCAAACCCACAGGGGTGTGGACCTCAGGGTGGATGAGTTTTTTGGATGTCTTTGGGTTGTCTTTGTTCACACACCAATGCAGCATCACTTTGCGCTTTGGAACAGTCAGGGTGGGGGTTCCCTCTTCTTTTTTTTCCAAAGTGGAACCAAAAGACTAAAAAGTATGATCCAACTACAAAGGATTCACATTTATGTGTCTCCCTAGGAAAGTCTCACATTGTGCAAGAGAAAAGTGTGCTAAAAAAGGGGAAAATCGTGGGATTAAGAGTAGTAATGCGGTTTTCATCCTGGTCACAGAACACAGATCCAATTATGTCCCCTTGTAAAGATAATGGAAACCAAGGAACCTTCCCACCAAGAGGGTTTCTTGTTTGAACCCTAACAGGAGCTTTCCTGTGCGGAGTTGGCCTGTGCTTTCATGGGTCTTCTCCGGGTACTCCGGTTCCCTCCCACAGTCCACAAACATTCATGCTGGGGTAATCTGTGTCTCTAAATTGCCCATAGGAGTGAGTGTGAATGTGTGTAGTTGTTTGTCTACATTTGGCCCTGTAACTGACTGGCAACATACGAATAAGTGGGTATAGATATTTAATGATTGGCTGGAGCAGAAGAAATATTACGTCACACATTATGTTGAAATAATCATCACATTCGTAGCCATTCTTTTTCCTTCCTGTTAATTCAGCTAATCTCGATGTCTGTCTCTATCAGCCTACATTGAGGACTTGGCACGTAGTGTGGAGCAGAGTAGACGTTTGATCATCGTTTTGACTCCAGAGTTTGTTGCCAAAAGAGGGTGGAGCATCTTCCAGATAGAGACCCGTCTCCACTCCATGCTTGTTATGGGAGAGATTAAGGTAAGGATAAGGAAAGACATAAGACTTTTAATAGTTTGTGAGTAAGACAGTATTATCTTCCATGGATATATTACATCCCCACGTGTTCAAAAGGGTTGTGTCTTTCCTAAAAGAGATAGTTGCTCCTTTAGCCATGTGTTCTTGTGTGCCTAGGTGATCATGATTGAGTGTGCAGACCTGAGGAATGTCATCAACTACCAAGAGGTGGAAGCACTTAAACATACGATCAAGGTAAACGGAATATATTTTCTCGCCAAGAAGAAAATTGACTTCAGCACTTTGACAATGAAAAATCTTAATAATTGTTCTCTTTTTATCTCTTGAGGTTTTATCCATCATCAAGTGGAAAGGTCCCAAAAGCAATGAACTGTCCTCCAAGTTTTGGAAGCAGGTGGTCTATGAGATGCCAGCGAAACGCAGGGAGACGTTGTCCAGACGCCAGGTATATGGCCATCAGCAAGAGTGTGGGATTAGTTTTTACAGTATAAGATTCATACTTCACACGTACAGTAACGTGTAAGTCATTAAAGGTATGGCCACACTTGCCCATTAATCAGTTGGTGTAAACAATATTTTGCATGATAATATATATTAAATTTAGCTGGCAATCCAAACATGACAAAACAGGGAAAAAGGATGTTTTAAAAGCGGATTGGTTATTTTTGAGGAACCTATGCATTTATCTTAATAAAACATTTATATTAATTCTCACAGTGTGTAACACCGTTAAAGATTCAAATAAGGTTTTAAAGGCAAAACACGAGGTCTTGAGTGAATACTGTCACAGCAGAAAGAAATGTATGCAAAACATAGGTTTTTTATTAAGAAGTGAAATTACAGCGGGGAAATTGTGTACATGCGTTAACACCTCAGGTGGTTTATGCGCTGACTGGAAAATAACTGCTCTCCTGCTGCCTGCACTCAAGAATAATCATCGGGGGGGAAGAAAAAGAGGCCTGGGTGCATGACAGACATGATAAAATGCTGCTATTAGATTTCATCAACTGTAATGGTCCTAATATAAAGGAATATTATGATTTTTAATCCTGTGAAATAATGGTTGTTTTAGCTCTGTTAAATTTAATGTAGGTGCTTTTTCTTTTGGTTTTGGTTCATAAGCCAACATATAATAGTATCAGACAAACAAAAACCCTCCAGCAAAGATGGGAAAAAGTTTGGTATTTTTTTCTTTTTTTCCTTTATTGGGTAGAAATCTAGGCAGCACGGTGGCTTGATGGTTAGCACTGTTGCCTCACAACAATGAGAAGGTTCCTGGTTCGACTCCCAGGCCCGGCAGAGTCTTTCTGTGTGGAGTTTGCATGTTCTCCCCGTGCTTGTGTGGGTTTCCTCCGGTTACTCTGGCTTCCTCCAACAGTCCAAAAACATGCGTAGTAGGTTAATTGATGATTTTAAATTGCCAGTAGGTGTGAGTGTGTCTGGTTGTTTGTATATCTATGTGGCCCTGTGCAGGGCTGCCCCTGACCAAATTGGGGCCCTAAGCGAAATGTTATTTGGAGGCCCCCCCGCCCTCAAACCTCTCCCCATCCCAAATGTATCATTGCTACAAAATGACCTTATAACAACATGCTATTTAACTTGACAACCTGTCAATAATAACAAATGTACTGCAGATAAAGTAGTTTGACTGTATGAGTCAAATGAAATTAAAAAAAAAATCAACCTGAAATAAAAAATTAATATTAAATAAAAAACGTAAAACTGAAATAAACAAGTCATAAATAGCGATCAATTACTCACGCCACCTCAATCCCCCACAAAAAACTGAAAGCAGGTTTCGCTGGTCTGAAATCAGAGATAAACACGCATGTGTGCCTTTTACAGATGCACATTTATCTCATTAAAATAGTCAAACTTCTTACAATATGAATTGATATAAAACTATAGCCAAACAAATCTCCAGTCTAGACAGAGAGGGAGACAAATTCCTATCTGACTGGCAGCTCAGGTGTTTGTGCTACAAAGTTTTATTTAAAAAACAATCCACCTTCAAGTGAAGGACGAGTTTCCTTGTGTTTTGCCTTTTTTCCTCTCCTGCTCCTGATTTGTGATGTCTTTTGGATGAAAAGTTGAAATCTCTGCAAGAGCCTGCCTGTACGCGCAGCCCTCTGATTGGTCAGATTTCGGGTGCTGCCGATCATTACACGGCCAGATTACTTATACAATTCAGATCTCTTTTCTCCCCTCCTCCTCACGGTAGCGTGTATGCGTTGCCGAGCAAATGCGTCCCCTAGTGCAAAACGTGGCCCCCGTTGGAAGATGAGACCCTACGCACCGTGCGTGTTCTGCGTTTAGGGACGGGCGGCTCTGGTCCTGTGATAGACTGGCGAGTCGACCCCTGCCTTTTGTCTGTATTAGCTGGGATAGACTGCAGCAGTCTACAGTAGACTACCACTGTATGTGAGTAGACCATCTACGGGAAGTAGGATCAGTTTACAAAAACCAAACACATACACACTGCAAATTTAATTAAACTATTTATTCTAGTCAGCAAGTAAGGCTTTAGTTATATCTTAACGTAGCTTATTTTGTCCTACACACATAATGAGCTATATCAACACAAGGTGCGGCAACTCAAAAATTAGTTTGTGTGTTTGGTACTAAATTTCAAGAAGTAAGAATCGTATTGTGCTCTAAAGAGAAAGGCTTTGCTGTATTACTATTCTCAGTCAGATGCTAACCTGCTCCTCACGGGCCTCCCTAGGGGTCCATGTTCTGTCTGTCGTAGCCTCCAGCCCTGGCTTCAAACATAGTTTACTTTTACGAAAGTGTGTTTTATTTTTGCTTTTTTTTAAATGCATTTTTATCATAGAAACCACTGGCACTTTTAGGAACTTGGACCCCAACTATTTTCACAGTATTATAGTTGTAGTATTTCCACTACTCCTGGTCCCAGGAGTATCTGATACTTCTGATACTCCTGGGAACATTTATTAGATTTGGAGAATGATTTTGTTTCAAAACATACTTGTATGTCAATTTAAATCTGCCCTGGGTAATACAAACGGGTGGATGACTGATATGGGATTTGTCTTACTATAGCGTTACTTTGATCAAACTAATATCATGTGGTACTACCGTATTCCTTTAAAATCCTCACAATGCAAACTGTAACCGAGCTTCATTGTTGACAGGTAATGGACTCTGGTGAGCAGGGCCTCTTTGGTGACCTACAGACGACTGTCTCCACTATCGCCATGACAACGACCTCTGCCTCACTAGTGCCCCCTAATGAGAATCGTCATGGACACCACCAGGTCAGGGAATTAATCATTTTCATGTCATACTGACTCCTTACAGGCTTGTGGATTTACAGCTTTGTTCAGAGAATGTTGGAGTCAGTTACTCAAAAGGATATTTAAAGAAAAAGATTATTAAAAACAGTTTTACATCCAGATTAGTGAACAAGGATTTTAAGATTGTGTGCTTGATACAAGTTTGAACTAGAAAAAATTGACAAATACCAATCTGGCTATTCTGAATTCATTAAATCTTTGGGCCTCCCTAGGGGTCCATGTTAGGGGTCCAGGGGTGGGGCACCCTAGTCCTCAAGGGCCGGGGTGGGGCACCCTGGTCCTAGAGGGACGGGGTGGGGCACCCTGGTCCTAGAGGGATGGGGTGGGGCACCCTGGTCCTAGAGGGATGGGGTGGGGCACCCTGGTCCTTGAGGGATGGGGTGGGGCACCCTGGTCCTAGAGGGATGGGGTGGGGCACCCTGGTCCTAGAGGAACGGGGTGGGGCACCCTGGTCCTAGAGGAACGGGGTGGGGCACCCTGGTCCTAGAGGAACGGGGTGGGGAACCCTGGTCCTTGAGGGCCGGGGTGGGGCACCCTGGTCCTAGAGGAACGGGGTGGGGCACCCTGGTCCTAGAGGAACGGGGTGGGGCACCCTGGTCCTAGAGGAACGGGGTGGGGAACCCTGGTCCTAGAGGAACGGGGTGGGGAACCCTGGTCCTTGAGGGCCGGGGTGGGGCACCCTGGTCCTTGAGGGCCGGGGTGGGGAACCCTGGTCCTTGAGGAACGGGGTGGGGCACCCTGGTCCTTGAGGGATGGGGTGGGGCACCCTGGTCCTAGAGGGACGGGGTGGGGCACCCTGGTCCTTGAGGGCCAGGGGGGGGCACCCTGGTCCTAGAGGGATGGGGTGGGGCACCCTGGTCCTTGAGGGCCAGGGGGGGCACCCTGGTCCTTGAGGGCCAGGGGGGGGGCACCCTGGTCCTAGAGGAACGGGGTGGGGCACCCTGGTCCTTGAGGGACGGGGTGGGGCACCCTGGTCCTAGAGGAACGGGGTGGGGAACCCTGGTCCTAGAGGAACGGGATGGGGCACCCTGGTCCTTGAGGGCCGGGGTGGGGCACCCTGGTCCTAGAGGAACGGGGTGGGGCACCCTGGTCCTAGAGGAACGGGGTGGGACACCCTGGTCCTAGAGGGCCGGGGTGGGGCACCCTGGTCCTTGAGGGCCGGGGTGGGGCACCCTGGTCCTAGAGGAACGGGGTGGGGCACCCTGGTCCTAGAGGAACGGGGTGGGGAACCCTGGTCCTTGAGGGCCGGGATGGGGCACCCTGGTCCTAGAGGGATGGGGTGGGGCACCCTGGTCCTCGAGGGATGGGGTGGGGAACCCTGGTCCTAGAGGGCCAGGGTGGGGCACCCTGGTCCTAGAGGGATGGGGTGGGGCACCCTGGTCCTCGAGGGCCGGGGGTTGGGCACCCTGGTCCTAGAGGGACGAGGTGGGGCACCCTGGTCCTAGAGGGCCGGGATGGGGCACCCTGGTCCTAGAGGGACGGGGTGGGGCACCCTGGTCCTAGAGGGATGGGGTTGGGCACCCTGGTCCTAGAGGGATGGGGTTGGGCACCCTGGTCCTAGAGGGACGGGGTGGGGCTCCCTGGTCCTAGAGGGACGAGGTGGGGCACCCTGGTCCTAGAGGGACGAGGTGGGGCACCCTGGTCCTAGAGGGACGAGGTGGGGCACCCTGGTCCTAGAGGGACGAGGTGGGGCACCCTGGTCCTAGAGGGCCGGGATGGGGCACCCTGGTCCTAGAGGGATGGGGTTGGGCACCCTGGTCCTAGAGGGACGGGGTGGGGCTCCCTGGTCCTAGAGGGACGAGGTGGGGCACCCTGGTCCTAGAGGGACGAGGTGGGGCACCCTGGTCCTAGAGGGACGAGGTGGGGCACCCTGGTCCTAGAGGGATGGGGTGGGGCACCCTGGTCCTAGATGGCCAGAGTGAGGCACCCTGGTCCTTGAGGGCCGGGGTGGGGCACCCTGGTCCTCTTCAGACGAAGATTTACCGTCGTCTGAAGCTATTCAAAAACGATTAGACTGGACTTTATCATTTGACCCAGGTGGTTAAAGCGTGGCCATTATTGCCCTGATGTTTGTCATCTCTGCTCAGGTCCAGGCCTTTAAAGCCCCAGCATCGTATAAAAACCCTTTGCAGAGTTTCTGTTTTTTCATCCCGCTTGTTTTCACAGTTCATCAAGGACTGCAAGTCTTAAAATCTCTTGAGAGCATCAACATGAAAGGTTATCGTGTTTTTCTTGCAACATGAAAAAAATATTAGGTGAGACTTATGCATTTTTACCCACAGGTTGCCTTGGCAACAGAGATCCCCGACTACAACCAGATGACTTTGCCAGTAGGAGGAGGTCACACTGCTACAGCTGCCCAAATGCGACATTTCTGTCGCAGCTATGAGTTCCAGCTCCCCCCACAGCCATCCTCCATGTCCCCTTCCCTCCCGGCTGCCTCCACCGTGCAGTTCTCCACTCTGGGCCCCGGGGGGCGCCACGTCTACTGCAACATCCCCATGACGCTGCTGAACGGACAGGTGGGAGAAAGGACTCTGCATTGAGGCTGTTGTGATCCGTAGTTAGTCTCTACCATACTACCAAAGTCCATACTACTGTTTGTCTGCATGTCCTCAAAGTGTAAACGAAATAAAAATAAAACCCCTCTCTTCTCCCCAGGGGTTAGGAGCAGTTCACTGGGGAACAAGAGGTCTGTTTGGATAAAACAGAGTATAGCAAAAATTAATATCTGCATATTATCTAGCTGGAAGTGTTTATTTAGTCTAACCAACTGGAAAAATAACAGCATATACTGTAGAACGATATACTCTTTTATATTTATGTTTTTTTTGTGTGTTTTTTTTTGTGTTTTTTGTTTCCAGCTGTAGAGAGAGTAGTCACAATATGGGAGTAATTAGTGCTGATCCCTGTGGCTGTGTTTGCTTCTCAGGTGGGTCAGAGCAGCACGCTTGGGAAGAAGCCAGAGCTCCATCTGAACAGCACCTTCGTGCCGCTCACCAGCAGAGAACTCAGCTCTGACATCTGGTAGATGGACCGCTCCACTGCTACGCACTTACAGACAGCTTTTTCAAGATCACTTGTTTGGACTGTTTTTTCTAGGATTTTGGGACCTTGTACAGACTCGGTGTTGGACTGGTTTTGAGAGACGCCTGCCCGGCCGGCGGACTGCTTTGGGGCCGCCTCATGCCACTGCTGTGAACACCACCTCTTATAGAGCGGAGCGGCTCGGCTTGACTTCCATATACTGCCCCCCCCCCCCCCCCACAGATCATAAGAACAATTTCACTCTGCTTTGGGAGTCCGAAATGGTTTCCGGGATTAATACCAGCTGCGATGTAGAGAGACGGCATGACCACTGGAAGGATATGCAACCAAATAACGTGTCTGACACACACAGGTGCAAACGGTTCCTGAATGCTCATGCAGAGTTCTCAGAAAGATGCATGGATTGAAGAAGTATCAATGAAAAGGTATCTGTAAAGTCTAGACCTCTTCTGTTCGCCCAGCAAGACGCCAAGTTGCACCACAGAGCACAAAAAAGTATCTCTAAAGCATAGTTTTCTCTTACACCAGCTGTTATGAAAACCAGTTGAATTTTTTCCGCAGTTTTAATTTACATGGACACATCAGTCGAACAAACAAAACTTAATGTAAGTTCATTGAAAAAGTCTTCTCCTTGCAGTCAGCCAGCTTTAGAATATCTACTTGTTCCTCAGTTGGCCTGTACACACCATGCAATTATTTGGTATGTTGGACAAAGTTTAAACAACTACAGACATTATTAATACAGCAAGGGAGCAGATTGCACTTCAACAAGCTGAACTGGCTTACTTCCAAATGTTTTTCAGAACGAAAGACAAGATGAATGAAATATCAAGCAATGATCGACATTGCTGAAACCTAACTACTGGAGAAGCACAGAGAGATGTAAACTATTTAAATAAACTAGTTCTCAGAAAAACCTCTTCACTACTTGACCTGGTGGAGTTAAGGTACTTCACCTCAAGTTAGTCAACTTAAACTGGTGAACTGGCCAAGAGATCAACTTTCAACACCAATCCAATAGGTAAATCTAATAAGTGAAGGACTTGTCTTTTTCTATGTGCATGACCACCCATTTAGATAAAAAAATATAATCAAATAAACATAGATAAAAGAGTGAAGGACACTGTTTGTCACGGCCTCTTTTAATATACGCCTAATAACCATGTTATGTTGATACCGTATATTTGTTTTCTGTCTGGCCATGACGCACAAAAACAAGATCTGATGAAGGAAAAAAGGAGGTGTCTCTCCAAAAAATGTCTTTATAATTAATTTTGTCTTGTTTTATTTAATAGTCTTATGCTTATAGAGGGTATTTTTTTCAATCCAGTCCATATGTTACGATAACATCTGTACAGCTTCCATTACTTCTGTATAAACCTGAACATGACAGTGATTTGTTCCGTATTATTTCTGTTCAAGTCTGTTTTCAGAGCAGATTTAGTTTTGCTCCCCCTTGGATGGATGGATGGATGGATGGATGGATGGATGGATGGATGGATGGAAGGATGGATGGATGGATGGATGGATGGATGGATGGATGGATGGATGGATGGATGGACGGACGGACGGACGGACGGACGGACGGACGGACGGACGGACGGACGGACGGACGGACGGACGGACGGATGGATGGATGGACTGATGGTGGATGGATGGATGGATGGATGGATGGATGGATGGATGGATGGATGGACTGATGGTGGATGGATGGATGGATGGATGGATGGATGGATGGATGGATGGATGGATGGATGGATGAATGAACAGATGAACGGATGGACGGATGGATGAATAGATGGATGGATGAATAGATGGATGGATGAATGGATGGATGGATGGATGGATGGATGAACAGATGAACGGATGGACGGATGGATGAATAGATGGATGGATGAATAGATGGATGGATGAACAGATGGATGGATGGATGGACGGATGGATGGATGAACAGATGAACGGATGGACGGATGGATGAATAGATGGATGGATGAATAGATGGATGGATGAATAGATGGATGGATGAACAGATGGATGGATGGATGGATGGATGGATGGATGGACGGACGGACGGACGGACAGACATACGGGCTGATGAATGAATGAATGAATGAATGAAGGATGGATGGACAGATGAATGAATTAATGGATGGACGGATGATGGATGGATGGATGAACAGATGAACGGATGGACGGATGAATGGACGGGGGCTTCACTGCTGAACTCCAACTGGAATCAGACCACATTCTTCCTTGTGAGCTTTAAAATAAATAGATTACCATAATATTTAAGCAAAGTGGAAAATGTTTTGAATTTACACACAGGTACTGTCTTTGTCTTACTAGAACCATGACTTCTGGATATTTGAGATTGTTTGACACAATAATTCATTATATGAGTTGTTATATTCAATGGCAATATACAGTACAGTGGTTGTCTTTTCATTTCTGATTATTTCTTTGACTATTCTTTGGATATTGATTGAAATAATTTAACTGAGAGCAAATAAAAATGGCATAAGTTGTTTTATACATTGTGCATGCTTGCTGTCCGAGACAGTCAGTTGGTCTACTTTTTATTTCTGTTCCCAGATAACACAGTGACCTGCTGCTCCATCACTCCTCAACATTCAAAGTTTATTTATTTAGACGGGACAATGCATATTACTTAACACTACATTAAGCAGTGTAAATACACCGGGTTTAGCAGAAATGCTAGTTTCCACCCTGCTGGGCCTGGGGGTCGAACCGGGAACCTTCTTGCTGTGAGGCAACAGTGCTAACCACTAAGCCACCGTGCTGCCATTCCCTCTACTTCCTCACTCATGACTCATCTTCTCCCGCTTCATCCGTTTCCGGGTCACGGGGGCAGCAGCCTCAACAGAGATGCCCAGACTTCCCTCACCCCAGACACTTCCTCCAGCTCTTCCGGGGGGAGTCCGAGGCGTTCCCAGGCCAGCCGAGAGATATAGTCTCTCCAGCGTGTCCTGGGTCTTCCCCCGGGGTCTCCTCCCGGTGGGACATGCCTGGAACACCTCCCTAGGGAGGAGGGACATGCCTGGAACACCTCCCTAGGGAGGCGTCCAGGAGGCATCCGGTACAGATGCCCAAGCCACCTCAGCTGACTCCTCTCAATGTGAAGGAGCAGCGGCTCGACTCCGAGCTCCTCCCGGGTGACCGAACTCCTCACCCTATCTCTAAGGAAGCGTCCAGCCACCCTGGAAACTCATCTCGGCCGCTTGTATCCGCGATCTTGTCCTTTCGGTCACTACCCAAAGTTCATGACCATAGGTGAGGGTAGGTGCGTAGATTGACCGGTAAATCGAGAGCTTCGCCTTTCGACTCAGCTCCCTCTTTACCACGACGGTCCGGTACATCGACCGCATTACTGCGGACGCTGCACCGATCCGTCTGTCAATCTCCCGCTCCATCATTCCCTCACTCGTGAACAAGACCCCGAGATACTTGAACTCCTCCACCTGAGGCAGGACTTCTCCACCCACCCGGAGAAGGCATGCCACCCTTTTCCGATGGAGAACCATGGCCTCGGTCTTGGAGGTGCTGATTCTCATCCCTGCCACGTCGCACCTCGGCCTCAAACCGCCCCAGCACATGCTGGAGGTCCCGGTCTGATGAAGCCAACAGGACAACATCATCTGCAAAAAGCAGAGATGAAATCCTGAGGTTCCCAAACCGGATCCCCTCCGGCCCCTGGCTGCGCCTAGAAATCCTGTCCATAAAGATTATGAACAGGACCGGTGACAAAGGGCAGCCCTGCCGGAGTCCAACATGCACTGGGAACAAGTCTGACTTACTGCCGGCCCTCTACTTCCTGTCCCTTAGATTTCAAAACAATTCAGTAAACTGTAACTTTGTTCCTCTCAGTAGAAACACACCGGCTCCAGCAGTTTCACACCTGCTACTCTGATCCCAGCTACTGTAATCTGAACCAAGACGCCTAAAAGCCTTAAAAAAGACGTCCACCAAGGGAAAAAGCATCTCTTAATCATTCCTCACTTCAAAAGCCAATGGTGGTGTCACGGTTCATGAAATGAAGTGGTATTATGTGGCTCACAGGATGTAACCAAGAAATAAAGTAAATGATTTGATTCGAATCGATTCCGATTCTTAAGATTCAGAATCGATTATCAAGATTTGATTTGATTCTGATATAGATTTGAGTTAGTGTTATTAAAACTGTTTGTTGAGCTGTTGCATGAATTATATGACAATATGCAACATATTAATACTAGTATTATATTGAGATTCAACAACAAGTATTGTCAGCTAATGATGCTGTAAGGACCAATCAGCTCCCAGAATGCTGATAGAACTGCTTTCAGAAACATCGTGGGTCAGAATTACCAAACAGATCCAGGGCAGCAAAGAGGACATATGAAATCGGTTTGATTTTTTTCCCATTTTTTTAAGAATTTGGTTTTTAGCATTTTATGCAAATGTAACCCCAAGACAGTATGTGAAGTAATGAAATATAGACAATGTATGCAACTGAAAACTTTAATGTTTTCATACCTTTAAACATATTTAAAGGCAAAAACATGGCACCAGTTATTCTCATGTCCAACAAAACATTCCTTTTTTGGGCATAAACAAAAAAATCCCCAAAGTTGTAATGTCATGATGAAAAAAAATCGACTTTTAGACATACAAATCGATTTTTAGGAATTAATATGAGAATCGATTTAGAATCGGAAAATCGATTTTTTTCAACACAGGCCTAATGATAACACGATGTGACGGATGATGATTATGACATTTAAAACAGTACTTGAGATAAATCATTTAAATTTCCAGATCGGACAGAAGTAGGTTCAACAGTAGCATTATTTTTCAATGAAAAACTTTCAATTATGAAGAACAATGTTGCATTTTACAGCATGTTTATGTTTTGAAGCCTGAAAGAAAGTCACTTCTCTGCGCATCGGAAAGAAATTGCGCTTCCTTTTATGTTGAAAACAGGGACGGGAGCAAAGCTACTGCGACATAACATTGGTGACTTACACGAAGTCTTATTTGACTTTAAAAGCAGCCCGCTTCAAAGGAGTAAAGCAAGGTTGAAGCTGGAGACCAGAATCTTTTCCAAACTTTAACTTCCCATGAGAGATAGATTGTAGTAACACTAAAGGAAGCCTATGTAGCTCTACTAAAACACCACTTTCTTTGTGTCTAATTACATTAGCATCCATGCACACTTTGTTGGGTGACTTCAGTGCCAGTAAGGTTGCAGAAAAAATAATGATGTTATTTCAAATATATGATGAACAGGTGAGTGTAATAATGACTGATTCATGAAAGGCGGAGCTGAGGAGTAAAAATAGGCAGCAGATTGCCAGTTTGTCAACAAGGGTGCAAGAAAGTCATACTGAAGTGTTTTTTAATGTTCCTCAAACAAGATTTGCAATGATTTTTATATTCCTCCTACAGTCCACAAGGTTGTTCAATGATTCAAGGAGTCTGTCATATTTTGGGTGTGCAAAGAGCGTGGCTGGAAGCCTAATCTTGATGCCCCTGATCTCTGATCTCCTCCAGACAACTGTCATTCATCATTAGCTGGTGGAACCACACAAGCGAGGGGTCACTCCGGGACACTCACAAATGCCACTTAAAACTTGACTGTGCAAAAAGGAAGAAGGTGATGACCCTGTCCAGAGCATCAACGTCTGTGGCTTCAGAGCC
The DNA here is from genome assembly GCF_033807715.1 of Cololabis saira. NCBI lineage: Eukaryota > Metazoa > Chordata > Actinopteri > Beloniformes > Belonidae > Cololabis > Cololabis saira. Next base: position 39,791,055 of record NC_084593.1, on the reverse strand, counting down.
ACCTGGGGTAAACCATCACGATGCACAAACTTGTTTTTACGGCTTTTGGAAGAAATGGGCACCATATGCTCTGGATAATAGACGGAAAAGAGACCGTTAAGAGTGTTATCAGCAAGTCTAAATGACGGTCTGTGGTGGTGTGGGGCGGTATCAGCAGTACTGGAGTTGAGGGGGATGAGGGGGGATGGCATCCCTTCTGAAATAAAAACGGTCCAAATCATTCCCCCTGTAAAACTGCCATCCCCCCTTTCCATCCCTTATGTCATTTCATCAATGAATGTGGTTTTACTGCTATTTCAACATTTAGAGTCATCACCAGAAAAATAACTTATTTGACAATTTTCACCTGTTTCAAGTAAATTTTCACTTGAAATAAGTAGGAAAATCTGCCAGTGGGACAAGATTTATCTTCTTATTACAAGTAAAAAAAATCTTGTTCCACTGGCAGATTTTTCTACTTATTTCAAGTGAAAATCTACTTGAAACGGGTGAAAATTGTTGTTTTTTCCAGTGATGAGTCTTGTTTTAAGTGTAATGAGATTTCTTTACTAAAATGAGACATTTTAACTAGAAATAAGACAAATATTCTTGTTAAGATTTTGAGTTTTTTGCAGTGATCCATTTTACTTATCCTGTGAAGGACAGAGTCATATTGATAAGTTCAGAAAACTGTTTTTATTGTTGTGTTTTGATGTATTTGATGTAAGCCCAGTGGATATTTAAAGCTTACAGAAGGCTGCATTTAACTGCTGCTATGTCATTCCTGCAGTATTTCTGCAGGTGTTTTGGCCAGTGCTATTATTTTTAATATATTATATTATTTGTAATCAGCACAAATTATCTGTCCCCACATGATAAAATCCACCATCCCCCCTGATTTCTTTTTTACAACTTGAGTACTGTGTATCAGTGCCTTCTGTGACGGCCTGGGGTTTCATCTGTGCTCAGACCTGAATAGTCCATGGGCCTGACCAGATGTCAGTACCACTCAAGGTGACAAACTTGCTTATGATTTTTGAAAAGATCCACGTCTATAGATGATATTTTGGTATGATAACCTTCCTGAGTGGCAGCTGGATCATAGTTATCAGCTCATGAAGTCACCCAGCCCCTTCAGAAAATTACATTTTAGATGCTTGTTTATAAAACTAAGCTGGTTCCTTATCTCATCGTTATGTCCTTTATATCCTGTATTTGCATGATAAAGACCAGTTTGTGACATTAGCCCCGTGGCTGTCATAGTTTCATAGGAGCCTAATGATGCTCTTCTAGTTTAAGGCTCACAATGACCTGTAACAATGATATAGTATGGAATATAATATTATTCATTTCCTGAATCCTTATGGTCCTGTGGGTATTCCAGTTTTTGTATTTTGTGTCTCTGTTGTTCCTAGATGACACATGGATAAAAGATAGTATATCATTTAGGAGAAAATTGTGTAAAAATGTGTGTTGTTTATAGTTTAAAGAGCTGCAGTGACCTCTATGTTGGTCAGAAAGATTCACATCTTAGCTTGAATGAATGCTTAAAAGGTCCCCTTTAAAATGATACCAAAGACAGTATAGTGAAACATTGACAGATATCCTGTACATGAGTCTAAACCAGGATATGCACCAGCAACTAAAATGTAATTTTCTGAAGGGGGTGGGTAACTTCATGAGTCTGATAACTGTGATACAGCTGCCAATCGGGAAGGGTTATCATACCAAAATATCATCTACAGACATGGATCTTTTCAAAAATCATAAGTAAGTTTTGTCACCTTGAGTGGTGCTGACCAGTGAAACGTTGGGCTCTGGCCCCTAGACTGTGAAGGGCTGATTGGGAACACCTTCTGTCTCCTGAACTCCACCCGTCCCACAGTGGAGTCCCTGTCTCTTCCCTCCGCCCTTTCTCTGGTTCAGGCCATGCCGTACAACATGCTCACTTCCATCGTTCACTCATTCATACAGTAATCACCTTCACTACTGATCTTACTGATTGCCACACCTCATACTTTGTCGATTGTTTTGTGGTTCATGTTTTTTTGGCTAAAATAAAAATGTATGTATTGGCTTATCTCCTGTCTCCTGCGTCTCTCCCTTTGTTTGTCAAGGCTTTTGGGCCGAGCCGTGAGCTGAGCTCGGCTAAGGTCGTTTACGCTTGCTGGATGGCAGGGCCACTGCATAATACTGTACATTTACCGTACATACACACACACACACGCATACACACACGCATACACACACAAACACACACATATATGTGTGGGTTCAGAAACATTTATTCCTTCGATTAAATATTTTTACTAACAATAATTTAATCTGAAAAGGTCAAAAATATTTGATTCCACTATTATGAGTGACGGTGTATACAGCATATTGGCACAAATACATCTAATTGGCTTTTTTTCTTGGCACATCTGAACGTCAAATAACCCTAACCCTAACCCTAACCCTAGGCTTGTATATCACATCTCATATCTCATCTCTTAAAATAACCGCACAAAACCATTTTATATTGAATGAACCAAGCAGACGATGCCTGAAAAATCCTTTAAGGGTTCTAATGACCAGCCCTCTTACTCACACTGAGTGGCAAAACATCAGCAAAAACAGCTGCAACTAGTAGAGAAGACGGGATAGCAGCCGATTATCGGCTTAAATTAAAGGCAGTTGGACTTGACAGTGACCCGTACAGTTACCCCAAGAACCAGTGGTCCATGGACATTAATATTTGGTACAGTTACCAAGAACCAGTGGTCCATGGACATTAATATTTGGTACAGTTACCTCAAGAACCAGTGGTCCATGGACATTAATATTTGGTACAGTTACCAAGAACCAGTGGTCCATGGACATTAATATTTGGTACAGTTACCAAGAACCAGTGGTCCATGGACATTAATATTTGGCCACGAATCCAGTTTCCTGATATTTATATGTTCTTAATTTCTACGCCGGGGAAATACACGAAGCAAAGCTTGAAGGCGTACAAAAGTCTTGACGCTTGGTCCGACTTCAAGGCAGGATTTGTTGTAGAAATTAAAGTGATGAGGACACAGAACTTTATGATTTGACCGTTTAACATTAGCTACCCAAAAATCCAACATTACCTGATACAAATCCACGTTTCGGTGCCTGGAATCCAGTTGTTTCTGTGAATTGCAGAGATCCATTTGTCTCTCTTAAGCTTATTTTTCGGCAGTCTGTAAAACGATAACTCTGATTTCTTGCTAAATCTATGAGTACAGTCGATCGCACAACAGCTCTTTCCCATTTTAGATGTTTTCCAGTTGCTCAAACTGAAAGTCTACGCTGCCACTCAGTCTTTCTGCCACTCAGTCTTTCTGCCACTCAGTCTTTCTGACACTCAGTCTTTCTGACACTCAGTGGGCGTAACCCGCTGGGAAGTCGCATCTGTGACGTCATGCGCATTCCCTCTATAGGAGGTAGATATAAATGAATCATTACGTAACGTGACTTGCAGCACATGGGAGCAAAGCCCTTTGAGCCACATGGCCGACCACCACTTCCCGCTGGAACTGTCCAAACTACGGTAGGCAAAGTATGGCCCTGAGAAAAAGGGTTGGACATTCACTTATAAGGTGGAATGCAATCACTCTTTGTATCCCATCAAACATAAAACGAGGTCAGAAGATATGCTGAAAGGGTTTGTTTGAGTAAACTAAGCTTATTCACATTGTTGCTTTCAGTCGAGCCACATTTATGACTAAGATTTGGAGACTGTTTACCATTTTCCAAAGGCATACCAATAAATGAAAGGAACAATATAAACTAACAAGATACAGCACCACATGCTGACTAAAGAGCTTCACAGTGAATCTCATCCTTTAATCTCTGAGTTTGTCCAAATATTCAAAAGGGACAGTTAGCAGTGTGAGGAAAATGCCTCCCACTTTCTGACAAAGCCCCAGTATTCCCTCACTGTAACTTGCACATTCAGGCCTGTGCTATTCTCTTGGTGTGTGCCACATACACATATGTATGGTGTGTATATACACAATATATACACACATACAGTAAGGATGGCTCATCTATGGTTGCTTTTCTGATGTTTCACCTGCATCCCACAAAAGCACACGTATCACAAGTATAATAGCCGTCAAATATAAAATATTGACCACAATCCCAAACCCTATTTACCGATCGTGTTCCTATGTTTTCAAGTGCGGCTGTCTCATCTTCCCCACCTCAAGCCCCGTAATTGGGCTTAGTATTCTCATTGGATTTACCCAGGAAGATACTGAGCCCATCTGCACACATTCAAGCCGTTACGCTGAAGATGTATGTGTGGCTCTGTGTATGAGACTTTAGGGAATTGGAGTGAAAATGCTCTTCAAGATGGATTGTTTACTGTATGGCTTCCATGGCTCTTGAAACAAGCATAACACACATGCTCTGTTACTTCAGTGGAGTGTAACATACTCCGTTACTTCAGTGGAGTGTAACATACTCCGTTACTTCAGTGGAGTGTAACATACTCCGTTACTTCAGTGGACTGTAACACATCTGTTACTTCAGTGGAGTGTAACACATACTCTGTTACTTCAGTGGAGTGTAACACATACTCTGTTACTTCAGTGGAGTGTAACACATACTCTGTTACTTCAGTGGACTGTTACACATACTCTGTTACTTCAGGGGAGTGTAACACATACTCTGTTACTTCAGTGGACTGTAACACATACTCTGTTACTTCAGTGGACTGTAACACATACTCTGTTACTTCAGTGGAGTGTAACACATACTCTGTTACATCAGTGGACTGTTACACATACTCTGTTACTTCAGGGGAGTGTAACACATACTCTGTTACTTCAGTGGACTGTAACACATACTCTGTTACTTCAGTGGAGTGTAACACATACTCTGTTACTTCAGGGGAGTGTAACACATACTCTGTTACTTCAGGGGAGTGTAACACATACTCTGTTACTTCAGTGGAGTGTAACACATACTCTGTTACTTCAGTGGAGTGTAACACATGCTCTGTTACTTCAGTGGACTGTAACACATACTCTGTTACTTCAGTGGAGTGTAACACATACTCTGTTACTTCAGGGGAGTGTAACACATACTCTGTTACTTCAGGGGAGTGTAACACATAATCTGTTACTTCAGTGGAGTGTAACACATACTCTTGTTACTTCAGTGGACTGTAACACATACTCTGTTACTTCAGTGGACTGTAACACATACTCTGTTACTTCAGTGGAGTGTAACACATACTCTTGTTACTTCAGTGGAGTGTAACACATACTCTGTTACTTCAGTGGAGTGTAACACATACTCTGTTACTTCAGTGGACTGTTACACATACTCTGTTACTTCAGGGGAGTGTAACACATACTCTGTTACTTCAGTGGACTGTAACACATACTCTGTTACTTCAGTGGACTGTAACACATACTCTGTTACTTCAGTGGAGTGTAACACATACTCTGTTACTTCAGTGGAGTGTAACACATACTCTGTTACATCAGTGGACTGTTACACATACTCTGTTACTTCAGGGGAGTGTAACACATACTCTGTTACTTCAGTGGACTGTAACACATACTCTGTTACTTCAGTGGAGTGTAACACATACTCTGTTACTTCAGGGGAGTGTAACACATACTCTGTTACTTCAGGGGAGTGTAACACATACTCTGTTACTTCAGTGGAGTGTAACACATACTCTGTTACTTCAGTGGAGTGTAACACATGCTCTGTTACTTCAGTGGACTGTAACACATACTCTGTTACTTCAGTGGAGTGTAACACATACTCTGTTACTTCAGGGGAGTGTAACACATACTCTGTTACTTCAGGGGAGTGTAACACATAATCTGTTACTTCAGTGGAGTGTAACACATACTCTTGTTACTTCAGTGGACTGTAACACATACTCTGTTACTTCAGTGGACTGTAACACATACTCTGTTACTTCAGTGGAGTGTAACACATACTCTTGTTACTTCAGTGGAGTGTAACACATACTCTGTTACTTCAGTGGAGTGTAACACATACTCTGTTACTTCAGTGGACTGTTACACATACTCTGTTACTTCAGGGGAGTGTAACACATACTCTGTTACTTCAGTGGACTGTAACACATACTCTGTTACTTCAGTGGACTGTAACACATACTCTGTTACTTCAGTGGAGTGTAACACATACTCTGTTACTTCAGTGGAGTGTAACACATACTCTGTTACATCAGTGGACTGTTACACATACTCTGTTACTTCAGGGGAGTGTAACACATACTCTGTTACTTCAGTGGACTGTAACACATACTCTGTTACTTCAGTGGAGTGTAACACATACTCTGTTACTTCAGGGGAGTGTAACACATACTCTGTTACTTCAGGGGAGTGTAACACATACTCTGTTACTTCAGTGGAGTGTAACACATACTCTGTTACTTCAGTGGAGTGTAACACATGCTCTGTTACTTCAGTGGACTGTAACACATACTCTGTTACTTCAGTGGAGTGTAACACATACTCTGTTACTTCAGGGGAGTGTAACACATACTCTGTTACTTCAGGGGAGTGTAACACATAATCTGTTACTTCAGTGGAGTGTAACACATACTCTTGTTACTTCAGTGGACTGTAACACATACTCTGTTACTTCAGTGGACTGTAACACATACTCTGTTACTTCAGTGGAGTGTAACACATACTCTTGTTACTTCAGTGGAGTGTAACACATACTCTTGTTACTTCAGTGGACTGTAACACATACTCTGTTACTTCAGTGGAGTGTAACACATACTCTGTTACTTCAGTGGAGTGTAACACATACTCTGTTACTTCAGTGGAGTGTAACACATACTCTTGTTACTTCAGTGGAGTGTAACACATACTCTTGTTACTTCAGTGGAGTGTAACACATACTATGCTACTATAGATGATCTTGAATGTTGCTCACTGGACAGACTTTAAAGTAAACTGTACAGTAGTATACACATGTACATTTATTTAGTCTAGTGCACTCAGTTAGCTAGAGCTAGAGCTAGACACCAAATATATTCTGATCAAGCATGGTTAAGTTAGCATTTCCACATGTGATACTTGATACTGTAAATATTTTAATTCTCCAACAGAGAGCTGTATCTTTGTTCCTCAAAAAAGTGAAAGAACAATGATAGGGAAGTGAGATTGTGTAAAATTAGCCAGTATGGAAACTTCTTGAACTTGAAACCGAAGATGCTCTGCAGCATCAGCATGTTATGTGACTTTCATTTCAGAAAACAGATCATGATATGGCTGCACATATGCTGTTAAATCCACAGTACTTCTCTCTTAAATTGCAGGCGTTGCCAATTTGATCGAAGAATGTATTTATGTTTTACAAAAGTGCTTGTGTTTACAATCATTGTTCCACAAAAGCAAAACTGTTTCTTCATAGTGTCAGTATAGATGGTTGTTTTCTGTCGGCAGGAAGGATCTCACACTGGATTTCTGTGGTGCAGCAGATCTGAAGAAGTCTGTGACTGCAAACAGCGTCGTGGAACCACTGTGAACAGGATCCTCAGTTCTGTCCATTATATTTCTCATTTTTTGAAGCATCCTTTTTTGCACAATCTTCTCTAGAGGCTCCAGAACAGGACCAGTTTTTTGTTATCAGTTTATTAGAGCCCGAGCACTGACAGTGGCCCTATTGTATCTGTAGAAATATTTTTTTTCCTCGTTTTTATTTTTCCGACGAAATGAGGGCCTTTTTTCCCCCTAAACGTGACCCAAAAGTCACCAAATTTTGCATGCATGCCAGGCCTGGCGAAAAATTTAATGGTTTGCATTAATGGGCGTGGCCTAATGGCTCAACAGCGCCCCCTAGAAAACTTCGTGCCTCAAGCCCCACAATACGGTTTGACGTACATGCACGAAAATCAGTACACACCTGTATCATGTCGCAATTTAAAGAAAAGTGTCCTGGCGCCATGGCCGAAACCGAACAGGAAGTCGGCCATTTTGAATTAATCGTGTAATTTTGGCGCAACATAACGTGCACCCAGGTGTGTTATATATCAAAATGTGCGGCTCCATCCTGCGACGATGGGCATTACTTTTCTCGTTACCGTGGCGACGATGGACGCCAAAAAGCGCGCCCCCCCTTTCTCTGGTTGGTCCATATTTGATAGTTCCTACTTTCTGCCATACATTTTTGAATGGTTTGACATAAAGAGTCATGGGTGGTGTCATCAGATTTAGTTTTGAGTCCTTGACTTTTATTGGTGAAAATTGCACGCGCAAGGGCCCGTTCATCGCTGCTTGCAGCTTTAATTGAGTTTTTTATTTCTTAGTTTATTATTTTATAACGTCCTTGCTCTGATGGTGCTACAGTACCACAACAGATGACTGCATCTCCATAACAGACTTATAGAAGATTGGATGACATCAGTCTCCTCAAGAAATAAATTCTGCTGTCTCCCTTCTTGTACACAGCATCACTTTTGCGTCTTTAGTCCAGTCTGGTGTTCAGATGAACACAGAGTTATTTATTCTCCTCCTTGGAACTATAACTTATTCTTGTTCTCCCTAAAATCCACAATCATTTCTTTTGTGTCGTTGACATTCAAGATGATGATAATTGTTCCCACACCGTGCTCCAAAGCAGGTCTCTGTATTCTCCTGTCCAGCTCTGATACTCTCCACAGCTACAAAGTCATCTGAGTATTTCTGCACTTCTAGTCTCTGGTGTACAGATTGTTTCACTTTTGTCCACTTGAATTGGCAGTGAATTAAGAAGCAACATTCATAGCCCATAGATACTTTGTTTTTCTCATGAGTTCCTTTGTGTGTTATCTTAGGGCTTGTAAGGATCCTCCGGCCTTTTCTTTGCCTCATTGCCTATGAAATACTTTAAATGTTTCCGTCTTCTAACCTAAAAAGCGCTTCCATAAGGGTTGATACATTTTGTCTTGGATTACATTTTTTGTGTGACCTCCAGTGACCTCTTTTGCTACAGTAAGAGTCGTATTGTTACACTTTTTACTTTGTCATCCTTGGCTTTTCAGTCAATGGGAGACATTCGGGTTGATTTTGTGAAATGGTCTTTTAAAACCTTATTCCAGTGTCAGTTTGATCAGTTTTGTACAGGAAAAAACAGGTAAATCAGAACTAGGGCTAGTTGTCTGAAGTATTCACTGTCTGTCTAAAAAACATTGACATCAATATGGAAATCCACATACAGTAGCCTACTGTAACAAGATTTAACACCCCAATAACTCATGTGGAAAGAGGAAACAGCTCCCTCTTGTGGTTAGTGAATACATTTGAAAGCAAAAGAAAACGTGTTTGAGTAACATTTTCAGTGATATTAGTCCAATGGTTTCAAACTGTTGTTGCTTACATCTTTTTATTACAACCCGACATTTGACAGGATAGGATAACAAATATTGTAATCTTCTGCACTGTTTTTGTTATAAAAGCATTTGCACTTAAATACAAATATGGAAACACTTGTTTCTTGAGACAAACATGCAGGGAAGAAAAAAAGTGAGTGCTTTGGGGTAGATTTATGCTAACCAAATATTTCCAAACTCATGTCCTAAGCTTTAAATGGTAATCCTGGTGAACCTGTTATCATGTGTAAAGACCTGCTTAATAAATTGGATCACAGGATATGATTTGGAGAACCATTTCCCATTCTAATCAGATGAGATTTTAGTACATGTCATATAGCCAGGAGTGTGCCATTTTAAGGTTGGCTGCACCAAAAGAGAGATCAGCTGTTTGGCCAAGAAATTGTCAAATGTAACTTATTTGAATATGGTTAAATGCAGAGATGGTACGTAATCATGCTGAATCTTTATCTCTCTAACTAAAAACACTCTATGCATGCATGCATGTATGTATGTACGTACGTACGTAGATTTCGATTTTAGATTTATTTATTTGCACAGTTAAACATTACACAAATAAAAGTAACAACTTTACAAATTAAAATGCAGGAAGAGGCGAAAACGCAAAGAGCTTATCAGGTGCCTCCACCTATAGTTAACATAAAATTTAATATCATACTTATAAGAACAAAATATACAAATGAGCAATTAGAAATCAATAGATGATAGAAATAAATGAAAATGACAAAGAATTTACACAAAAGAAAAATGATAGGATATATGAATAACGATAAAGAGTACAATTTAATAATTAAGAAACAAACAAAAAATAAACGACTAAATAACAAACCAAATAAAAACAAACAAAAAATAATTTCGAGGAGATTACACAAGACGATAAAATGTGTCAGTACATCCATTACTTATGCCAGAGCAGTTCCATTTACAAAACAAAAATTAAGTGGTGTTTCAGACATCCTTTAAAACCTTGTACAGAGAAGCACGTACGTACGTATGTATGTACATATGTATGTATGTATGTACGTATGTATGTATGTATGTATGTATGTATGTATGTATGTATGTATGTATGTATGTATGTATGTATGTATGTATGTATGTATGTATGTATGTATGTATGTATGTATGTATGTATGTATGTATGTATGTATGTATGTATGTATGTATGTATGTATGTATGTATGTATGTATGTATGTATGTATGTATGTATGTATGTATGTATGTATGTATGTATGTATGTATGTATGTATGTATGTATGTATGTATGCCAGACTTATGACAACATTGTATCTTAATAAATGACAGGTACCTTTTTGCACAATTGCACAATTGCAATCAGAGTATTCTTGAGTTTGCATATATATATATATATATATATATATATATATATATATGCACATATACTCTTGAAGTCCTTTTAAGGTGACTACGGATGTTTGCAGATGTTTGCAATCATATTCATTAAGATTAATGCTAGAATATTTATTAAAATAAGACTTTTCTTAACATTTATTAAATTATTAAATTAGAAAAGAGACAGAGAAGGACGGTGATGCAGTGTAAAATAAATAAATAGTCATATGCTAGCCAAAATAACAAATGTGCTTCCACAGTATCTGTCTCTGAGGAACTGACGTCTCTATCTGACGCACCATCTTTTCACGGCCGTGCGTATGTGTGCGTGCATGCACCCATGCCTGCATGTGTCATAAGGAAATGGATTAGATAAGAGGAATGTCAGCTTCCTCTTGACACAAAATACCTGATATGTTAACAATCTGGAAATAAATCCTGGGACACACACACACACACACATCGAAACACAGGAATTGTGCTGACGGAGACAAAAAGCCTCTATATCACTGTGGAATTTTCTTTATTCAATTGTCTCACAGAAAGTTGTTTTGTTTAGATTACATACAAGTCCACGAATGTGTGTGTGTGTGTGTGTGTATGTGTATGTGTATGTGTGTGTGTATGTGTGTATGTGTGTGTGTGTGTAAGCAGCTGACCCTGGTGTGAACAGGACTACTGTGTGGGACCACAGAGAGACCATTCTTCACTGCGACATAACACACTCATACACAGACACACTGAACATTTGCAGCTCTCCCTGCTGCTGCTGCTTCTTAACTCGTCACATTCACAAACACAGAAATACACTTGCAGGGGTGCAGGAGACTCACGGCTCATCCATACGTCTACGGAGAACTCAGGCAAAGTGTTGCTATCTGATTCTCCCAACACACACACACACACACACACACACACACACACACACACACACACACACACACACACACACACACACACACACACACACACTGCATAATAACCCTTATTCCCTTATTTCACCATCCTCTACCACCCGTCCTGTGAGTCACTGGTTCACTCAAGAGACAAGAACGTCAAACTCCGTCACCCCAACACCGTTCACACTTAGAAACATGATTACTGATGTGAAAGAAACAAGTTGGAAAATAACTGGGATGTAATCACATTAACAAAAGACTGCATCCGATGTTTTCATCTACAAGGGTGACAAGGATCAAGAAAGAGTATATTTCCTCGTACCTAAGCACTGTAATAAAGATAACCTTACTGCACACTTTACATTCACGACAAATATGTTTTAAGAAGGGGAATGCTGGACCCTCCTATGTGATTTCTTGCTTGTGTTGTTCTCTCAGATGGATAAAAGCGTCTGCTAGTAGTAGTACGGAAAGGAATAGTGTTCATTAGATGTACTACAATTCTTAAACAACAAGGGACAGCACTAAAAAGTTCAAAATCATATATATATATTAGTTAGTTTTACCAATTTTGTGAATCGAAAATAAAGACGTTTAAGTTGTCCTAAATGATGTGGTACAGTTATCATTCAGTTTGTCTGTAAGTCACATATAACACATTATAAACAACATCCTGCCTATAAAGGTGTAATGGGCGTATGTCAAAAACATAGTCACGTCACAATATTTTTACAAAAATTGTGAGACGGAGAGCGTTGTATAACACCGTTCCAACTTATAACCAAATGTTTTGTAATCTTTGATGTTAAAAATTTGTTACTGCAAATGTCACCATGATGTTTTTACTCTCGATCAACATCTGTAAGTGACAGTAAAGTTTGAACAATATATATATAATACAATATTATCTATCTATCTATCTATCTATCTATCTATCTATCTATCTATCTATCTATCTATCTATCTATCTATCTATCTATCTATCTATCTATCTATCTATCTATCTATCTATCTATCTATCTATCTATCTATCTATCTATCTATCTATCTATCTATCTATCTATCTATCTATCTATCTATCTATCTATCTATCTATCTATCTATCTATCTATCTATCTATCTATCTATCTATCTATCTATCTATCTATCTATCTATCTGCTTAATAAGCATATAATATAGGACATGACAGGACATGAATCTCTGTAAAGCAACCCAAGATGTCTATATGACAGGAAACAAGAATATATGCATTTCAAAATTAAGCATAGATTTATAAGAATAAAGATTAAGGCCCGAGACATAGGAAAACAAATTTCCATAACTTATATCAACGTGAACATCATTGTAATAATATAATGTTTGTTGGAATTCGTAGTTCATTTCATTTGAAAACACAACACGCGAGCAGATAACATGTAAGATGAGATCGCCCAGTTTACTCAGGGTTTTATTTTGAAAGCCCTGAGTCCGGAAGCAGCATTTTTTTTTCCTTTTTTTGAGTTTTTTTTCTCTCCGCCGTTAGCTAAAGTTCAGGATGGACCCGAGCAGAGAAAAGCCCGTTAGTTTCCAGCGCTAGAGGAGAAAGTCCATGTCTCCCCTCCACATAGTTTCACCATGTCGAGGGAGAACACGACCCGGAGTCTGGACAGCATAGACCTCGCTGCTCTCAGGGTGAGTTCCCCCAGCTTTCACTCAGCTGTACTTTTGAAGGATGATTTATGGTTCTGCGTTAAATCGACGCAGAGCCTACGGCGTAGGGTACGCGGCGACGCGCACCCTACGCCGTAGGCTCTGCGTCGGTGCAACGCGGAATCATAAATCAGCCCTAACGCTCTGTCTGCATAAACATGTAGGATGTGCGTGCTGTTACTTGAGAAGTGTGACTGTAGTTTGCAGCTCCAGCTCTTCCTGGGGTGACTGCTATAACTGTCATGAACAGACCAAACTTGTGTGTACATTCTGTCCATGTACAGTCCCGTTAGCGCTGAGAGAGGGAGAGTTGAGCAGAAACACTGAGTTCAGCAGCCTCGCTGTTGACTCGCTGTTGACTCGCTGTTTACTCGGGACTCTCTTTGTTGGACTCTGAAAAGTTGACATGCAACAAGTGTCCGAGCCTCAGTGCTGCGCAGGCATGTGAGGGGAGGCTCGCTCCCGGCTCTGGGATCAATATCTGCAGGGTTACCCTCCCAGTCAGCGGGACAGTTGAATCTGAATCAATCTGGAGGGTTTCTGTCACTGATGTGGGTCAGGGAGTGGGAAGAAAGTTGATACAAAGATGAAGTTGGAAGGAAATACAATAGCAGACTTTGACAGAGAACAAGCAGACGAGTGTCCTAGGAAAGCTTTAGGAAGTGGCTGTTTTATATATGTTTTATATATATATTCATATCACTGTCACCATCAATAGACATTAGGCACAAGAGGTACATGTCATAAAGCAGTGTTTCCCAACCCTGGTCCTCGTGGGCCCCTATCCTGCATGTTTTAGATGTCTCCCTGCACCAACACACCTGATTCTAATTAATGGTCCTCATTAGCTTGTCATCAAGGTCTGCACAACTCTGTTGATGACACAGGTACTTTTATCACGGTGTGCTGAAGCAGGGAAACATGTAAAACATGCAGGACAGGGGCCCACGAGGACCAGGATTGAGAAACACTGTCATAAAGTACTGATAGATAGATAGACAGACAGACAGACAGACAGACAGATACATAGACAGTAGGGGTGTAACGGTACACAAAAATCTCGGTTCGGTACGTACCTCGGTTTGGAGGTCACGGTTCGGTTCATTTTCGGTACAGTAAGAAAACAAAATGCAAAATATAAACGTGCTAGTTGTTTATTACACACACACAAAATAACATTGGCCCAGACTTAAAAAAAAATATCTCCCTGATGTGCAACACTGAACAGTTGCAACACTGAACAGTTTAAAGTTGTTGTTCAGATTAAATAACATTTATAAGGCTCAGACTTATAAACAACAAAATCTTAAATCTTAAAAACAAATCTTTTCTACATCAAATGTGCAAAATTGAACAAATGCAACACTGAACAGTTTAAAGTTGTTGCTCAGATTGAATAACATTTATAAATAATTTACTTTTATTGCCAATACTAGCGGCATTACCCTGCATTCACACTGAAAGTGTCAGTGCCTGCAGCGGGGCGGGGGTGGGCGGGGTTTCAAGCTGCGCTGCAGAACTGAAGGGAACAGTGGGAACAGCCTACACATATAGCGTACACATCTTAATTTTCCTATTTCACCATAGATCACACTTTGGGACGCCTTCTTTATATTTTAGCGTTATTTCCGCGTAGATAAGAGTGAGTTTGATGCTCCTAAACAAGTTTGGTCCACGGATCAACATCAACCCAGCGAGCCCTTGCTCCCGGTGGCTGATTTATGGTTCCGCGTCACACCAACACAGAACCGACGGCGTAGGGTACGCGGCGACGCACACCGCACCGCGTCCCACGCCGTCGATTTAACGCGGAACCATAATTCAGGCGAAGCTGCAGTCTGTCAGCGGTGATCACAGACACACCGGGTCGGAGCGGATTTGGTCGGCTACAACTGTTGCTTGTTGTTTCTCGGTGTGAACGCAACTGCCTGTGCAGCTGCAGCAGCACTCTGCTCCACAACGTGCGGCCCTCTACTTAATATGTCCGTGTGGAAACTCGTTCGGTACGCCTCTGTTCCGAACCGAACATACTATACCGAACGGTTCAATACAAATACATGTACCGTTACACCCCTAATAGACAGACAGACAGACAGACAGACAGACAGACAGACAGACAGACAGACAGACAGACAGACAGACAGACAGACAGACAGACAGACAGACAGACAGACAGACAGACAGAGATTGTAGAGGAACCTGCTCTTCTTGACCCTCTGCGTCTCTCTCTGCAGGATCCTGCAGGAATCTTTGAGCTGGTTGAAGTGGTTGGAAATGGGACGTACGGGCAGGTGTACAAGGTGAGTCTCAGCCGAGGCCTTCCCCTCTCCTTCCCCTCTCCTTCCTCTCTCCTTCCCCTCTCCTTCCCCTCTCCTTCCTCTCTCCTTCCCCTCTCCTTCCCGTCTCCTTCCCCTCTCCTTCCTCTCTCCTTCCCCTCTCCTTCCCCTCTCCTTCCCCTCTCCTTCCCCTCTCCTTCCCCTCTCCTTCCCCTCTCCTTCCCCTCTCCTTCCTCTCTCCTTCCCCTCTCCTTCCCCTCTCCTTCCTCTCTCCTTCCCCTCTCCTTCCCGTCTCCTTCCCCTCTCCTTCCTCTCTCCTTCCCCTCTCCTTCCCCTCTCCTTCCCCTCTCCTTCCCCGCTCCTTCCCCTCTCCTTCCCCGCTCCTTCCCCTCTCCTTCCCCTCTCCTTCCCCGCTCCTTCCCCTCTCCTTCCCCTCTCCTTCTCCTCTCCTTCCCCTCTCCTTCCCCTCTCCTTCCCCTCTCCTTCCCCACTCCTTCCCCTCTCCTTCCCCTCTCCTTCCCCTCTCCTTCCCCACTCCTTCCCCTCTCCTTCCCCTCTCCTTCCCGTCTCCTTCCCCTCTCCTTCCCCTCTCCTTCCCCGCTCCTTCCCCTCTCCTTCCCCTCTCCTTCCCCGCTCCTTCCCCTCTCCTTCCCCGCTCCTTCCCCGCTCCTTCCCCTCTCCTTCCCCTCTCCTTCCCCTCTCCTTCCCCTCTCCTTCCCCTCTCCTTCCCGTCTCCTTCCCCTCTCCTTCCCCTCTCCTTCCCCGCTCCTTCCCCTCTCCTTCCCCTCTCCTTCCCCTCTCCTTCCCCTCTCCTTCCCGTCTCCTTCCCCTCTCCTTCTCCTCTCCTTCCCCTCTCCTTCCCCTCTCCTTCCCCTCTCCTTCCCCACTCCTTCCCCTCTCCTTCCCCTCTCCTTCCCCTCTCCTTCCCCACTCCTTCCCCTCTCCTTCCCCTCTCCTTCCCGTCTCCTTCCCCTCTCCTTCCCCTCTCCTTCCCCTCTCCTTCCCCTCTCCTTCCCCTCTCCTTCCCCTCTCCTTCTCCTCTCCTTCCCCTCTCCTTCCCCGCTCCTTCCCCGCTCCTTCCCCTCTCCTTCCCCTCTCCTTCCCCTCTCCTTCCCCTCTCCTTCCCCTCTCCTTCCCGTCTCCTTCCCCTCTCCTTCCCCTCTCCTTCCCCGCTCCTTCCCCTCTCCTTCCCCTCTCCTTCCCCTCTCCTTCCCCTCTCCTTCCCGTCTCCTTCCCCTCTCCTTCTCCTCTCCTTCCCCTCTCCTTCCCCTCTCCTTCCCCTCTCCTTCCCCACTCCTTCCCCTCTCCTTCCCCTCTCCTTCCCCTCTCCTTCCCCACTCCTTCCCCTCTCCTTCCCCTCTCCTTCCCCTCTCCTTCCCCTCTCCTTCCCGTCTCCTTCCCCTCTCCTTCCCCTCTCCTTCCCCTCTCCTTCCCCTCTCCTTCCCCTCTCCTTCCCCGCTCCTTCCCCGCTCCTTCCCCGCTCCTTCCCCTCTCCTTCCCCTCTCCTTCCCCGCTCCTTCCCCTCTCCTTCCCCGCTCCTTCCCCTCTCCTTCCCCGCTCCTTCCTCACTCCTTCCCCTCTCCTTCCCCTCTCCTTCCTCACTCCTTCCCCTCTCCTTCCTCACTCCTTCCCCTCTCCTTCCCCTCTCCTTCCTCACTCCTTCCCCTCTCCTTCCCCTCTCCTTCCTCACTCCTTCCCCTCTCCTTCCCCTCTCCTTCCCCTCTCCTTCCCCGCTCCTTCCCCTCTCCTTCCCCGCTCCTTCCTCACTCCTTCCCCTCTCCTTCCCCTCTCCTTCCTCTCTCCTTCCTCTCTCCTTCCCCTCTCCTTCCCCTCTCCTTCCTCTCTCCTTCCCCTCTCCTTCCCCGCTCCTTCCTCTCTCCTTCCCCTCTCCTTCCTCTCTCCTTCCCCTCTCCTTCCTCTCTCCTTCCCCTCTCCTTCCTCTCTCCTTCCCCTCTCCTTCCCCGCTCCTTCCTCACTCCTTCCCCTCTCCTTCCCCTCTCCTTCCTCTCTCCTTCCCCTCTCCTTCCCCGCTCCTTCCTCACTCCTTCCCCTCTCCTTCCTCTCTCCTTCCCCTCTCCTTCCCCTCTCCTTCCTCTCTCCTTCCCCTCTCCTTCCTCTCTCCTTCCCCTCTCCTTCCTCTCTCCTTCCCCTCTCCTCCCTCTCTCCTTCCTCTCTCCTTCCTCTCTCCTTCCCCTCTCCTTCCTCACTCCTTCCCCTCTCCTTCCCCTCTCCTTCCTCACTCCTTCCCCTCTCCTTCCCCTCTCCTTCCTCACTCCTTCCCCTCTCCTTCCCCTCTCCTTCCCCTCTCCTTCCCCGCTCCTTCCCCTCTCCTTCCCCGCTCCTTCCCCTCTCCTTCCCCGCTCCTTCCCCTCTCCTTCCTCTCTCCTTCCCCTCTCCTTCCCCTCTCCTTCCTCTCTCCTTCCCCTCTCCTTCCTCTCTCCTTCCCCTCTCCTTCCTCTCTCCTTCCTCTCTCCTTCCTCTCTCCTTCCTCTCTCCTTCCCCTCTCCTTCCTCTCTCCTTCCTCTCTCCTTCCTCTCTCCTTCCTCTCTCCTTCCTCTCTCCTTCCCCTCTCCTTCCTCTCTCCTTCCTCTCTCCTTCCTCTCTCCTTCCTCTCTCCTTCCTCTCTCCTTCCCCTCTCCTTCCCCTCTCCTTCCTCTCTCCTTCCCCTCTCCTTCCTCTCTCCTTCCCCTCTCCTTCCTCTCTCCTTCCTCTCTCCTTCCCCTCTCCTTCCTCTCTCCTTCCTCTCTCCTTCCCCTCTCCTTCCTCTCTCCTTCCTCTCTCCTTCCCCTCTCCTTCTTCTCTCCTTCCTCTCTCCTTCCCCGCTCCTTCCCCGCTCCTTCCCCTCTCCTTCCTCTCTCCTTCCTCTCTCCTTCCTCTCTCCTTCCTCTCTCCTTCCCCTCTCCTTCCTCTCTCCTTCCCCTCTCCTTCCCCTCTCCTTCCCCTCTCCTTCCCCTCTCCTTCCCCTCTCCTTCCCCTCTCCTTCCTCTCTCCTTCCTCTCTCCTTCCTCTCTCCTTCCTCTCTCCTTCCTCTCTCCTTCCCCTCTCCTTCCTCTCTCCTTCCCCTCTCCTTCCCCTCTCCTTCCCCTCTCCTTCCCCTCTCATTCCCCTCTCCTTCCCCGCTCCTTCCTCACTCCTTCCTCTCTCCTTCCCCTCTCCTTCCTCTCTCCTTCCTCTCTCCTTCCTCTCTCCTTCCCCGCTCCTTCCCCTCTCCTTCCCCTCTCCTTCCTCTCTCCTTCCTCTCTCCTTCCTCTCTCCTTCCCCTCTCCTTCCTCTCTCCTTCCTCTCTCCTTCCCCTCTCCTTCCTCTCTCCTTCCTCTCTCCTTCCCCTCTCCTTCCCCTCTCCTTCCCCTCTCCTTCCTCTCTCCTTCCTCTCTCCTTCCCCTCTCCTTCCTCTCTCCTTCCCCTCTCCTTCCTCTCTCCTTCCCCGCTCCTTCCCCTCTCCTTCCTCTCTCCTTCCCCTCTCCTTCCCCTCTCCTTCCTCTCTCCTTCCTCTCTCCTTCCCCTCTCCTTCCACTCTCCTTCCCCTCTCCTTCCTCTCTCCTTCCTCTCTCCTTCCCCTCTCCTTCCTCTCTCCTTCCCCTCTCCTTCCCCTCTCCTTCCCCTCTCCTTCCTCTCTCCTTCCCCTCTCCTTCCCCTGTCCTTCCCCTCTCCTTCCCCTCTCCTTCCTCTCTCCTTCCCCTCTCCTTCCCCTCTCCTTCCCCTCTCCTTCCTCTCTCCTTCCCCGCTCCTTCCCCTGTCCTTCCCCTCTCCTTCCCCTCTCCTTCCTCTCTCCTTCCTCTCTCCTTCCCCTCTCCTTCCCCTCTCCTTCCTCTCTCCTTCCCCTCTCCTTCCCCTCTCCTTCCCCTCTCCTTCCTCTCTCCTTCCCCTCTCCTTCCCCTCTCCTTCCTCTCTCCTTCCTCTCTCCTTCCCCGCTCCTTCCCCTGTCCTTCCCCTCTCCTTCCCCTCTCCTTCCTCTCTCCTTCCTCTCTCCTTCCCCTCTCCTTCCCCTCTCCTTCCCCGCTCCTTCCCCTCTCCTTCCCCTCTCCTTCCTCGCTCCTTCCCCTCTCCTTCCCCGCTCCTTCCCCGCTCCTTCCCCTCTCCTTCCCCGCTCCTTCCCCTCTCCTTCCTCGCTCCTTCCCCTCTCCTTCCTCGCTCCTTCCCCTCTCCTTCCCCTCTCCTTCTCCTCTCCTTCCCCTCTCCTTCCCCTCTCCTTCCCCTCTCCTTCCCCTCTCCTTCCTCTCTCCTTCCCCTCTCCTTCCCCTCTCCTTCCCCTCTCCTTCCTCTCTCCTTCCCCTCTCCTTCTCCTCTCCTTCCCCGCTCCTTCCCCTCTCCTTCCCCTCTCCTTCCTCTCTCCTTCCCCTCTCCTTCCCCTCTCCTTCCCCTCTCCTTCCCCGCTCCTTCCCCTCTCCTTCCTCGCTCCTTCCCCTCTCCTTCCTCTCTCCTTCCCCTCTCCTTCCCCTCTCCTTCCCCTCTCCTTCCTCTCTCCTTCCCCTCTCCTTCCCCGCTCCTTCCCCTCTCCTTCCTCTCTCCTTCCCCTCTCCTTCCCCTCTCCTTCCCCTCTCCTTCTCCTCTCCTTCCTCTCTCCTTCCCCTCTCCTTCTCCTCTCCTTCCCCGCTCCTTCCCCTCTCCTTCCCCTCTCCTTCCTCTCTCCTTCCCCTCTCCTTCCCCTCTCCTTCCCCTCTCCTTCCCCGCTCCTTCCCCTCTCCTTCCCCTCTCCTTCCTCTCTCCTTCCCCTCTCCTTCCCCTCTCCTTCCCCTCTCCTTCCCCGCTCCTTCCCCTCTCCTTCCCCGCTCCTTCCCCGCTCCTTCCCCTCTCCTTCCCCTCTCCTTCCCCTCTCCTTCCCCTCTCCTTCCCCGCTCCTTCCCCGCTCCTCCTGCTGGGGCCGGCCTGCGTTTGGTGCATACAAGGAACAGCACACATTCAATTCAAAAATACTTTAATAATGCCCAAAGTGGATTCAAACTAATGTTAATGAACTCAATTAGGGCCGACACAGGTCAACCTGTTTCAAGGTGAGGGGTCATTATCGCCACAAATCATCCCTACATGCCACAAAGTAAGCTCATAAACCCAGCCTGGTTTCGGTTCACACGCTTACGCACCACGAGTCTTGAATACCGTTGACGTTTTCCTAGTGCATTGCAGTATCTGACCCATCTCTTCTGGTAAACGGTAACTGCTTCAGGTTAGTTGGGTGTAGGGCTGGGCGATATGGACCAAAAGTCATATCTCGATATTTTCTAGCTAAATGGCGATACTCGATATATATCTCGATATTTTTTCTGTGCCTTAATTGGGGTTTCCCCCAAAGCATTATAGCATAGCATCTCTGTTAGCTTCATTTTTTTCTGAGGCAAACCCTTAAAAAAACAGTCAGTTTTAATACAAAGCCTCGTGCCAAATGTCACACAGGTTCCTTTATTAACAGAGGTCTGCACAATATCAAAATGTATAAAACAAATGAAATAAAAATAAACTGCCTGGATATATAGAATAAAAATGCTTCTTGAATAAAATAAAACAAATATCCCTTTCCTGCATAACAATTAAATTAAAATACACTGTGCAATTAATACAATGTAGACAGTAACAGGCAGACTTTTCCACTGAGGTTGACAGTTGTGCAAATAACAAAAAATTTGTCCAAATCTCAAATAAAACATTCAAGTCAATTTGTCACAAAATAAGCTATATCAAAATCATAAAAAAAAAATGTAAAAAAAAAAAAAAAAAACATTTTTTTTTTTAAAATCGATATAAACGATATTGTCTCGTACCATATCGTGTTTGAAAATATATCGATATATATTAAAATCTCGATATATCGCCCAGCCCTAGTTGGGAGGTGGGAGAACATTTCTATTTACTGAAATATCCTCCTGCGGCACACACAAACAGATTCTCACGCACACAGAACCATGTAGAGCATCCTTTAAAGGCCCAGGGTGGGGCTCACTTCCTTATCGCAGGATCTGCTCGTCTATATGTGAGTATGACGAGTTTGCGGTCGCATGAGGTGTTTCGTTTGTATTTAGACTTGTGCAGCTGGTGTTGTCCTGTGTTCACACTGCTGTTACCGTGTTACAAACCAAGTGTTACTATGTTTTTGTGGACTTCTTTTCAGTGTTAACCATTAAAATACTGCAGCCACTTTAGTCCATAATGGCCGGGGGCTGTTATTTAAATGTTAGATCACTGTTTTAATCTGAGTACTGTCACAAGATGCCACACACTTCTCCTCGCTATGTGGATGGCCTGAATGAAAACAGTTTTACTGCATTTGCCTTAAATGCCCAGAACTTCCCCCGAAGTGCTTTTGTCTTGTGCAGGAATGTGTGTCAGACAGTAGGTGGGTGTATGCCTCGATTGCCACTTGATTTCCGGAAAGAGGAAATGTTGCAAGAGATGTGCAGGACAGTGAGGCCTGTGTTGGTCTTTGCACAGGGGCACCTTTTACACAGTTGTAGAAACTCACCAGTGTCATCCTGTGACTCACATTCTTTGACTCGTTTCAAATGGGAAGTCATCACCAGCTAAGTATTTCAATTCAGGTTGAATTATAGCTACAATTGTAATAATTAATTGATTTGGGCAAAAAGAAATTCCCTCAATGTGTCACGCGTTCTTAAATCATTCGGGCCAACAGTGATTGAAAGTAGTTGCTGACAAGGCTCTTGTTGCACTAATGAACTACAGTGACCTCTTTCTCAGTCGTGTTTTGTATCTGGTATGGGCAAAGGATACCACAGTAAAAATACTTCTTAAATCTTTTGATATTTTTGCTTGGTTTATTAGTGACAAAAAATACTACTAACTAATAATGCTGATAATCCTCATGCTTGTGTGTGCATGTAGGAGTGAGTACCATCACAGGAAACCTAGACAGAAATAGGGTCTAAAGAACAATAACTTACGCACGCACGCACGCACGCACGCACGCACACACACACACACACACACACACACACACACACACACACACACACACACACGTGTGTATGCAGCAGCTGCTGACGACGCACTTAGGCCTTTCCTCTGTTTATTTATGTAGCATTAGAGTACTCTTTAAATGCGTAGTAATAGAAGATGATGAAGCCAAAGGCAGAGTCGTGGTGTGTAAATACACAGCATGGAGTGTTTTATGCAGCCACAGGCAGAGATCACTGACAACAGGGTTTCTGTCCGATATGAGCCTCCATGTTCCTAAATACATTTGTGCAGAAAGCAGACTTAAATATGTTTGAATTATATCCCTTTATTTGTCTTCTTCTCTATAAAATGTGGTAGTAAACAAGAGGATAGGGGACACAAATGCAGTCATATGGACAGATTGACCGATCTCTGATCGTAAGATTTGGTAAATGTATCCTGAGATAAACCGTGACAGAACATATTACACCGTCTCATTTAGTGAATAAAAACCAAGCCTGACCGCAGACACAGTGTATGAAAAACTAAGTACGCCACATAATTCAATGGCACTTTTATCAGCACCTTCAGCAGCAATAACTTGAAGTAACTGTTTTCTGTTTGATGTTATTAACTTCAACATTGATATCTTTGTGGAGGAATGTTGGACCATTTTTCTTATTATCCCTGCTTTAGCTCATTGTGGTCTATGGGCTGTTTTTTATAGACGGCGCTTTTAAAGTCCTGCTCCAGCATTTCATTTCAGTCTAGCCTTTATCTGGGACACTGAAACGATATATATTTCTTTCTTTTTAGCTATTTTGTTTTAGATTTGTTGGTGTGCTTTGGATCACTTTCCTGTTGCATGACCCATTTAAGTGGAGCTGTGGCTTCGTGCAGATGACCTCACATTCACCCTTACTGTGGTACTCAGAGGAGTTGATGGTGGGCTCGGTGGCTGAAAGGTGCCGAGGCCCTGTGGATGGAAAAAAAAAGAGCAAAACATGACTACGTTATTTAACTGAGCTTGGCATTTCATATGAGGTATTTGTGATGAGTGTCTCTTTTTAGTTTTTACCTCCATTTTTTTTGTCTGTTCAAAGGACACAGTTCCAAATGTCTTGTGGCTTCTTCAGGTGCAAATTTGCAAACTTAATTTCTACTGCCACACTCTCTTGTAGCTCTTGGCTTTTTGCTGTTTTGACAGAGCACTGCACCGTCTTGCTTTAGGATGAATCTGATGGAAATGCAAAACTTCAGGACGTATCAGCAAACATTGTACTATAATACAGTAGTGCAATGCAACACAGCCCTGGTATGGTGGTTTTATTAGGACCCAGTTGCATAGGGAGGTGTTCAGGCCTAGCAGACACAGCTCCCCCACCAGATGCCGTGGAATGATGGTGTCGACATCTCAACGAAAGTCAATGAATAGCATTCTTCTTTTTTAATCCACATGTGCGAGGGCAAGGTGAAGAGCAGTGACTACGTTTACATGCAGTCAAAATTCAGGTTATTGCTAATATTCCGGTTACTGAAACATTCGGAATAATCCGTTTACATGCGTGAGCTAACAGGGTTATCCCTGTATACATGGTAATTAATCATTTGGGATATCTGGATCAAACCAGCGAAGCACGGAGAACATCACGACGCAATTACCGTCATTTCCGCTTCTTTTTCCTGTATCTAAATTCAAATCAAATGCTGCTTCGCGCAACTTTTCGCTCACCTTCTTATAATTCTCGCTATCCCGGGACTTTGTACCGTCTACAAATGTCAAAATGTTTATATCCTTTATTACATTTATAAAATTATTAGTCTCCTCCTCACTCCAAAAGTGTGGCGTGGTCTTGCGTTTCTCCATGTCTAGAAGTACGTCCTGGACTCAAAAGACCAAGATTCCTTGCGAAAAGAGCATGAGCAGAAAACAAATTCATGTTCCTTTTGATGGGGAGATCCCTTTAGGCATTTACATGACCAAATATTCAGGTTTTAAAAGGAGTAACCCAGGGGTCAAATTCAGGTTTTTAAAAACCGGAATATGAGCAAATTCCAGTTATTCAAAGGGGTTATTGGTGTTTACATGGCCGTGCAAAACCGGATTATTGCTAATATTCCGGTTTTAAAAGAGTTATTGACTGCATGTAAACGCAGTCACAGTTATTGAGCTGTTGGGATGACATGCAAGCTGTTGGGGGTACGGTGAGGAGAGCAGCAAAGACTGAATGCTCCTCATTTTGAGGTCTTTTCGAAGCGCTTCATGCTGATGGGTGTGAGTGCGACGGGGCAGTAGCTGGGGGTCTTCCTTACTGGTGTGTTGTTCTGTCGCTCAAAATTTTAGTAGATGTGAGTCAGCGTCAGAAGACGGGATGTCTCACCGTCACAGGAACCACAAAGGATGGTCTATTGTTTGAACAACTGGCCACAAAGATTACAAACCAGGCCTTTGCAAGAAGCAAAACTCGGCCAGAAAAACTCTCATTCTGATGTTCATCCATCCTCGTCTTTTAAAATTACGCCAGTCTGATGGAGATTTAAGGATAATACATGATTCTACACAGCCAGCCACACATCTTTCTTTATGTTACACGGATAACACCTCCCGCCTCGGCCTCCCTGCCCTCAACTCGCCTTCAGGTACACGGTGGTAAATAACACGCATTGTATTTATATTACTCAACACGCGTCAAACACGCGTTCATCATCCAACGATATTAGTGGGATCCAATCAAAACCAGTGCCTCTTATCGCAAAGTCCACATACTGGTGGAATGTTGGACACCTGACTTGAGATTTGATTCAGTTTGATTCAATTCTAATCATATAGCATGTATTGCAATACAAGTTCGCTTTCCAGAGACCCAGAACATGACTCGAGCAATTATTACATAAACAATGGCAGTTAAAAACTCGGCTAGCAGGAGTATAATCTTAAGTAAAGCAGTGGCAACAGGGTTTTTCCTGGCTCTAATTGAGGCAGAGGTGGCACCATCCTGGTCATGTGCACACGCGTGCGGGTATACCGTGCCTTCAACTGGCTCAAGCAAACACTTTTTATAGATAAAAGAAAGATATTTTGGGAGTTCTAATATGATTTAAAATCTATTTATTTATTCTTTATTTCATTAATTGATCAAATAAAACAATTTAATATGAACACAAACCTTCCTAAATTCTGAATGAAAGAGAGCAGAAAGAAGAAGAATCTTATTCAATCTGCCCCTTTTTCCCAAGAAATCAATTTACAAAGAATGTAAATTATATGTAAAAAAATATGACAATTATCATGTTAAAGCATTATTTTATTAACATAAAAATATAAATACAAATATAAGAACTCAATCTTACCAAAAATAAAAAGTAAAAAAAAGAAAACTGCCAATGGAACAAGAGAAAATTTTCACTGAAATTAAGTTGAGTTTATTTCGATCAGCAATCATTGAAAAATGTCCATTCAACAAAACAAGAAAGGGTTAGGGCTGAAGCTAACAAGCTTATAGATGCCCTAACCTTTATACCATCAAGATTGAAATGAGTGAAAATGGTTTTCTAGAACAAGTTACTTTTTAGGTGACTGTCTTATTTTAAATGTAATGATTTTTTGGGACTAGAAATAAAACATTTTGACTGGATATAAGACAAGTAGTCTTGGTAAGATTTTGAATTTTTGTAGGGTTTCAGGTTTACTGACAAATCTCTCATCCAGACAGAACATTTCAGCCTCCTATTTATTTTTCCATCTGTAGAACCTCCTCATGCACTGTACTTGTAGTCCAAGGCCTCCTGGTCTGGTCCATCATGGCCTCCTTACAACAGACATCCAATGCCTCTCAAACTAAAGACCCACATGTTCAGAATGGCATTTGGCACATAATAGCACTTTTAGCTCTTTTATTTTTATTGGAAACCTTTTAATTTTCTTTTTTTGTCGCCCATGTTTTTATTTGATTTTAATTGTGAAGCACTTTGGTCAAACCTGGTTGTTTTAATAGTGCCATACAAATAAAGATGGTGGATTGATTAATTGGCTCATAAGGGGGGACCCTCCCACCGATGGCCAGCCGGGTAGAGCAGGAAAAGGGAGATAGGACAGAGAGAATGAAGAACGGAGAAAGGAGAGACACAGATGTATTGTCAATGGTACAAAACACAATATATATTAGTATTACCTAGTAGCTGGATAACTATGGATAACTAAGATATCTATGTACATATGTACTAGATTGCTAGCTGGTGTACTGGAGAGACGTCTATATAAACAGACGTAGACAGCAGACAATGAGGTGATCAGAGGTCAGGGGGGCTGCTGGTCAGGAAGCTCCTGAAGCTTTGGCCTGCAAACATGCACAAAAGAGAAAGGGGGGGGGCAGTTCAGCACACTAAACTACAAGAACAATGGACAACAATGATGGTTATGAAATACTTAGAATTAATAAGTTTGGTTTTAAAGGTGGAGGTGGTGTCAGCCTCCTTAACCCAGATTGGAAGTTGGTTCCATAGTAACGGTGCCTGATAGCAGAACGCCCGCCCTCCAAATCTACACTTGATACTCCAGGAACTACGAGTAAACCTGCACTCTGAGAACGGAGAGATCTGTTAGGAACAGAAAGTACTATCAGATCAATCAAATATCACGGCTCGAGGCCAATTAGGACTTCATACACAAGTAATACAGTGTTGTATTAGCTGGTGTGCTGGGCCTATACAGCTCATGTGTGAGGCTATATTTACTATAGCACAAAGTTGAGCCTGGGACAGGCCACTGCGCTGGCTACCATCGTTCACATCCGGAAGTTGAATTTTACAAGTTCTGAATGTTGATTTTGACTCATTTTGAATCGGTTTCCCAGCCCTGATTTAGTCAGCAATGCCTGGTTGCTCCATACCCTCCGCTGGTAGGGTGTAGTCTTGACGCACATATTCTTTTCTATTCTACTCAAAAATGTGTTGAGTGTAATATGTCATGTTGTGTATATTTGGGGTTGTATTTCCTAAAGTCTAAACTCCAGTAAGCTGAAGCCTTAGTTCTTTCAAGCATTTGTACTTTTTTCAAATAACTGTTAAACCACAGCTTCTCAAACCACAGAAATTCTCATAACAGAGTTAGCAATGGGTTCGTTAAGGTCTGTCAAATCAGTTCGGCTTCGAATTTAGATTGAGTCAGAGGCTACACCACAGAGTTTATTAATTTGCTGCTAAAAGCTCCCTTTTGAGAAGAAAAAATAGAAAGCATGGCTGGGACTGTAGGACATCCTTGGCAATAGTGACAGTATGAAGCGTGTAGTTCCTCCTTGTAATCCAAGCAAAGAAACTGATGTCTGTCGGAGGACAGCTAAGTTGTGGGAAATCCCAAATATACAGTATAATGCTGAAAAGTTTGAGGATAAAGATGTAGGAGGGGGAGAGCCAGAGAAGAACGCATCTCTATGCAAATGAATGTACAGTTTGTTGGCATGGCAGCTGTAAATCAGTGATCCACTATGTTGTGTGTAAAAAAATAACTTTGTTTATTTTGGGTATTAGTTCTGCTGTGATCTATCGAGATACTTCTCCATCAAAAAACTCTTATTAATTTTTTATTTTAAATCATGGCTATTGGAGGAACAACACTGTTATCACAACCAGGCTTGTGTAGGTTTTTCTTAATGTTAATTTTAATTGTACGTACTAGGCCTATGTGCAATACAACACGCACTTTGTATGTCACACAACTTGGATACTCTCAGTACCATGATATTACCATCGCTGGTATTGCATTATTGTAATATGCATTTTTTTTTTGCTCAAGTCACTTTAGATACAATCCATACTGCTTTCAAATGCTGCTAAATCTATTTTTGCTACTATGTATGTTTTATGTTTGTTCCCTTTGATTGTATTGTTTGACTGAATTGTTTTTATGTTTTCTGTGGGGACTGCAGGTGGGAAACTAGCGTTTCTGCTAAAACCCGGTGTATTTAAACTGCTTAATGTAGTGTTCATTAATATGCATTGTCTTGTCTAAATAAACTTTGATTTGATGAATACTCCTATTAAAACATTGAGGCATAAATGCATCAATGATCACATTTAAAAGTCGCATTACTTATGATTAACCCTCAGTTGCTTTCTTTACCATTGTGATGATTCCATCTTGATAAAAAGCTGGTTGTTTACCTCAAATAAGTATAAAAGGTTGTTCTGTGGACAGCGGTGGTCAAATACTAGTTGGATCCTTTCTGCACAGCAGAGGCCCAGAGCTAACAAAACACATACTGCTGTTGCAATGCTGTATTAGAGGTTCTTAGTGCACTTTTCATGCTCTCTCAGTTCTCTCTTTCACATGCCCACACACACGTCTCTTGAGCAGGGACTTGCAGAGAAGGGAAGTTCATTTTGCAAATCGGGAAACGCCCTGTGTGTGTGTGAGTGTGTGTGAGTGTGTGTGTGTGAGAAGAAAATGACATACTCCACCAAAGTTTTGACCTGTGATCATTGCTGATGCAACACAGCTCTTTTCCCGGTAACAGTGACAACGGAACGACGACCCGTTCAAGTGTTACCTTGTTACTGGCATTACATGAATATCTTATAGTTAACGTGACTAAATTAAACAAGCTGGAATCATTTGGTCAGACTGTAGTCTAAATGCAAGCATGCATCGTTTAATTATCTCAATAGCCTGAATGACTTATCTGTATCTTATCAAACATATCTGTAACATTTATTTCTTCATTTTTAGTGAAGATTTTGAATAATCTAAACAATGTCACAGTAAAAGTATATGTGCTTCGTAGTTTCTTTTTGGCCTTTCTTTAAAGTGACACCATGTTGAAACTATATTAAACAGCTGGCTTTAATTCCGTTCCAGAGTGAATCACTTGCACTTCTTCACTTCCTCTGGTTTCAGCAGCAGTGCTTCCTTTTCTCTTATCATCACTGTTATCCTACTCAGGCTCAAATCTGCTGGCAAAAATGTCATTTGATCACCAGTCAAAGTGTTTTATTATGAAAAAACATTTGCCCAACGAACATAAACAAGTTTGCTCATTTGTCTGTCAAAGTTGGACAATGTAGTTTTGTAATGCATTGATAATTACAGTATCATACAACTTGAAATTGTCTTTACTATTGATGAAGACAGTCATTGTTTTTTTCAACGCTTAGCGTCAGTGGGTGGCATTTGCTCTTGCAGGGAGGAAGGAGTCATCCTTCAACACAGTCTGCAGCTGCAGGGGTTGTGCACGTTAGAGGTGAAAAAGGAAAAAGTGGGATACCGACAAAAGCAAAACAAAACAGAAAGAACTACCGGAAGGGAAAGTGAGGTGGGGGTAGAGCAAGGAAGACAGAGGTGAAAGGCAGAGAGACAGAAAGGAAAGGAGGAAGGAAGAGGGAGAAAGAGACAGATGAAAACCAGCGAGAAGAGAGGAAAGCGGCACCCCTGGAGGGTTCGAGTTATGGTTGGTGCTTATTATGCCTGTGTGGCAGAGCAGTGAGAATAGGGGGAAGTGGAATAGTTGGCACACATTCACATAAATGGCCTCCCTACTGTAGTTTTACATAGAAAAAGTGCAGTTTAGGTTTATTTGTATAGAAAAATTTGACAACAAGGTGATTTAAAGTGACATTAAAACATCATCACATAGTAGAAAATAACAAGAAAGTTGTCTAACTGGCTTTTAAGGTGGATGTAAAGATGCTGTTACAATAATCAAGTACTAAAGATCAATGCTGGACTAGTGTCTCCAGGTCCTGCTCAGACCTCAGATCTTTATCATTGTATACTTAAGTTGATGTTAAAAGTCCAGTGGGTATGAACTAGTGATGTACCGAATGTTCGGTAACCGAAATTGTTAGGCCGAAAATAGCGAAAAAAACGAAGATCCATTGTTCGGTATTATTCGGTATTCAGCCAAGTGTTTATTATTATTTTCAGTTTCGGTTTCGGCCACACATTTTCATTTCGGTGCATCACTACAGTAGTATGAACAAGACTGAAAGATTTTAGAAATGACGATATAGTTGCACACATTTGGTTTCTCTCTAGATTTTTGTGGCAGTCGTGGCCTTTATCAGGACAGGAAACAGGTAGAGAGGGGGGAAGATGTGCAGTACTCGGGACACATTTGCTGTGTGATGCATCCTCCCATAATTTGCCCATATCACGTGACCATGAGCAGAACATAACAGATGTTCACCGTCCAAAACACCAAAAAACCTCACACATTTTATAGCTGTTTGACCAAATATCCTATTTATTAAGTTTTGGACCAGAAAGTTATTTGTGTTGTTGTTGTTATAAATCAAAGAGCTCCTGTGTCCTCTACTGCATCATTGTACTCCCAACAGCTTACTGGGATATCTTCTCAATGATCACACTCGCTGGATTTAAAAGTTGGTGCGTGTTTGTGCTTTTCAGTGCCATTTCAAAGGCACACCCTAATTATTGATGTCATAAATATTCTTTTTTTTTTTTTTTTTTCGAAGTTATTTTGAGATTACACAGCCGGAAATGTCATTGACAGCTGATCGGTGTGAAGATACCAGGGCGTGCTGCTGTGAGTGCAACGATGCAGAGCAAAGCGGATGCTCTCCAGCTGAGAAAGTAGTGTCAAAGCAAATAAAATAGAAGTATTCTCATAACGCAGCCTGCACCGCTGTCACTCAGGCTTTCCAGTCAACGTTTATAATGCACGTTTTTTTTGATAAAATACTTTCAGCAATGACCCTTATGCCCTGATTTTCCTCGACCTTTTAGAAAGTTGACAACAAAGCAACAGAGATCTCTGTTCCTAAAAACATACATTTATAAAATGAATATTCTTCTTTGATGAGGATTCCTTGAATGAATAAGAAATATTATGTTAAGAAATAGAAAGGATTCTGGCCATGTGAGCGGGGTTTGCTTGATGGAAAGACGCACAGAAAAACCGTCATCAAGATGAACCGTGACTGAGCTAGCAAACATCTGGCTGTTTTACAATAAATCATACAGTTATTGCCTCAAAAATATATATATAATGACTCTGAATATCTGTTTCACAGATCTAAAAGTTATATTTCACAGCAGGATAGATGCACGCGTACACATGGAAGTACAAGCGGACATCATGTAAATGGCAACATGCAGTTTGGAGTCCTCACAGATGCAAAGTACATACAATGTCGGCAACTTACAGACTAATTATAAAAGAGACAGATGAGAACGAGACTGACGCAGACTGATGTTCATAGCAGGGGCGAGACAGCAGATTTACGACTGGCAGAAAGATGCAGCGAGAAATCATTTCTCCTTGTGCTGTTTGCATTATAAATGTCTCTCGTATCTAATTACCAAATGCGTGGATATATAGAAATAACCTTTTGGACAATACTCTATTTGCAGCGTTCCCCTATGTCATCTTGTGTGTGTCAGAGAAGAAGTGACAATTGAATATACATTTATTAGTGCATGTGCTTGATTCTCATCATGCACTGGCTGCTGGACTCTAGTGCCACAAAGTGCAGATCTTTTTCCAATTAATTCTGGTGAAGAGCAGCGAGCCTTTTAAGTGTATGTGTGAGTCGGTCCGGCACATTGTTAACAAGTAGCTCCGCTCGGAGCGGAGCATTTCCTGTCTGCTCGCTGTGGCAGCAGCAAACAGACACCATCGAGTCCTGTGGGACAGGAAGCACATTTCCTTATTTATTACAGCCTGCCCAGCAGCTTCTTACATGTGGCATTTCTTTTGTAATTATAGAGTCAGTGCTCTTTTCTCGGAGACAGATTCAAGAAGGGTCAGTGGGCTTCACATGTACGTCCCCAAATTCAATATGAAGGTCTGAGAATGTAAGAAGAGTCTCTGCTCGTGCTCCCGGAGCTGCTGGTTAGGCCACATTTTTAATAAACATTGCTTTGAAGTCTGTCAGAGTTCCTCCGGCCTTTTCTTTGGCACTTAACATGTTTGCATGCATGTTAAAACACAGAGCCAGGCACTGCTCTCACAAACACAGGAACTCCCGAGCTCTTGTTCACAAACATTTTAGGGTTTCCTTCAGATTTCTGCAGCATTACAGGCCTCACCTGGGCCTCATGATGGACAACAATCCCCGTGCTTTAAGTTTTCATTTTTGGTGTGCTTATATTGGGAATCTTAAGAGGACATGTGCTAATTATTTTATGCAATTTAAATTTAAATGTATGCCTACAATCCCAGCTGTTTTCAACAGCAACCACAAACAAAGAATACAGGAACTTTAAATGAATGTTGACCCTGTGATCAGCTGGCAACACGCCCAGCTCCGTCTTTTGTCCCCTGGAAGTTGTGCTAGAGTCCAGCATGATACCTAGAAAACTCATTGTTCAAGAAGAATATTTTTCTAGGAATAATATGTCTAAGTAACATAAAGCTGATATAACGTATGGGGGAGTTCTGCAATGCTGCTGCCTTAGTAGCTGCCTGTCGCAGTAGCACTGACTTTATCTTGTAAGTCTGTGTTTTTTTATTATGTATGTGTCCAGATGTTTGCATGTAAACCCACAGCAACACGTTTTCCCAGTTACTCGCAGCTGTAAGGTTTATTTCCTGGCTGCCGGTAAACCCTCAGTGGTGTCAGCTTGTGGTGGCAGTAATGTGCTACTGACATTTAAACATGAACAGGCAACTAGACGATTAGATTTCTCATAGTTTATTACATATTTAAAGCTTTTTTATGATCTTACGTTGTGTTTGAAAATGTCATTATTTGTCAGCTTCATAGCAACAAATGGTCCTGAAAGACAAGGGATAAGTCAGTACTTGTATAATCTCGGATGAATGCCTCGCTGCACACTTTACTGAGATATTTGAATGGGAAGATACAATTCCCACTTTATCTACAAAAGGCTTAAAGAATGTGAGTTTAAGTTACCAGATATTCAATAACTAATACTGTCCAGTACAAGTGCAAGAGGCGTAGCTAAAATTGGGACAAAAAATACCTGAAGACGGAGTGTAATCTTTTTTTTTCTTTGAAAAATGAAAATATTCTCTCTGTAATCTAGATGCAAACTAATTTACATAATGATATTTACTTTACTAGATGTTGCCCTGAAAAAGGTTGAAAGCACTTGTTGTTTTGTTCAGCAACCAGGCTGCAGGTTTAGTGACATGGTGAATCTGCTGTGAGCATTTGTTCAACAGTAAAATTCGGATCATTATTGTGAAAAATAATTATTCAACACAGAGTATGTCGTTTTTAATCAATGCTAGTACATTGATTGGACATGATTGATCTGTGTTTGGTTTTGCCAGCACTTCTCTGCTAGTGAGATTTGGATATTTTATTGTTGCTTTATTGTGATGTGATAAGATCTTTACATTATAATTATTTGATACTCTTCTTCCTAATTGACCATGTTTTGCCAAGATGCACAGCCGTATCCAATGTTTAAATCATTCTTTTTGACATAAAAGTCAGGAATAGCCTTGACTAGCAAGATTCATCTGTACCTGCAAAGGTCAAGGTAGCGATATATTTATCTCTGCTTGGTATGTTTTGTTCTGTTTATTTTATTTAAGATGGCACATAAGTAACATTAAGGGACACACACAAGCTTTCACTGTTATACAAGAATAATACAAAACACACACTTTTCTAGGGTTTGTTACAGATAGGTTTGTGGTAAAGACAATATATAATATTGCCCAATATCTGATATTAATTCAGTTCATTTCAATTCAAAATAATAAATAGTAATTAATAAAAATAATATCAGTTCAGTGCATCGCTACTTGAAATAATTCCTGTAGACAATGTTATTTTGTGTATTATTATTATTATGTTTATCATCATCGTTTTTATTTATCTATTATTTTATCTTTTCATTAATTCTGCCAGATAGATAAATTACATATATATCTGAAATAAAGCATGATTTCTTGAAACCCTCCCCTCAGTTTTTCCTCGCAGAGACTCCGTGTCTCTGCTTGCGCTTGAATAGTAGCTGACTGATTGACGGTAGTTGGATATGTCATGCCCCCAGGTCTATTACATGCACACGATTAAAGCCTCATCATACATCACAGCTTAAAAGCTTATGGAGCAACTACTCTAGTATGTTGTCATCTTTCTTACTCGCGACAAGGTTTTCAATTTTCCATTTTTCACCTGACTGCACTTTACAGCTACGACGCTCTTTGCTGACCTGTTCCCTCCTTTGCTTTTTCTAGTTCTCTCTCTCATCCTGCATCACGCCTCGTAGTCTTTAACCCTGCTCCTCAGAGGAAAATGAAATAAGATAATCATCGCCATGCCGAAGTATGGAGAATAATATCCAAATCTCAGAATATGTTGGATGAGATGTGTGGATGAGGAAGGCATGTTTGATTTTTATCTTGGGAACGGAGTGGGATAGTCGTCTTTCATGATGTAGTTCATCTTGATGGTAGGGATGGAGCTCGGTGGTCATTCCTCTTGCTGTTCTCTCCTTTCAGCGCCTTTGGTTGCCGGGGTCTCCCGGTGGGTGTGGGTGGGCCTTATCGTGCCTAATTTATTGTTGGCTTAACTCCTTTCTGTCTGCCTCCAGGGTCGTCATGTCAAGACCGGTCAGCTGGCAGCTATCAAAGTCATGGAGGTCACAGAGGTAAACGTGCCTTACATCAATCATGCATGCACTCATTACATACATCTTTCATTTCAGTGTCTTCTTCTCTCCTTTATTCCTCATCAGGGGTGAATAAGATTTCTGATCCTGCATTTTCCACCTGAGAATCCTCCATACTTATCTTGTACTCGCCTTTATGTCGCAGATACACCCATATATACTGTATGTTTCAACATATACGAGTGGACAGAATCAGGCCACGCTACGACACAAGTAACATAGGCCATGCAGGCTACGAGGCTGGGCACTTCGTGGTTTTTCATTAACAAGGTGACCTGAGCTCGACTGAGGTGGAAATTCATGGAAGAAATTTCTAGATTATAAAAAAATAATAGAAGAACAGATGAAAACAAGTCGAGCACTGCCTGATCTAATCAAGCTTGCACAGGAGAGGAGACTAAAACTAGACGATTTGGGGGGGGTGGGGGGGGGGGGGGGGGGGGGTTGTAGGAGAAGAACAGTGGAGAAAAACAGACATTTCCCATGAATTTGAATGTTTCTACAGGATTTCTATGAGTATTTGAGGCATTGGAAAACATTACCGGTAGTTTAAGTGTTGACTCATTATGAAGCAAAATTCCAACAAATCAACTTTTAAATATATAAATGGTAAATGGCTTACACTTATATAGCGCTTTCCAGCTGTATTCCTACAGCCCCAAAGCGCTTTACACTGCAAACATTCACCCACACACGCACACATTCACACACCAGTCGTCGGCGGAGCTGCCATAGACAACGGCGCTGGCCTGACAACCGGGAGCAACCGGTGATTTTGCGTGCTCTACTAAAGCTCAGAATTCCTTATTTCAACGGCCTGAGCAGGGCGAGGACATCCAGTGTTCTGGGCGTACAGTACAGCATCCACAGAGAAGAAATCAAAACAACACTAAATAATCACGCATCAGAGAGAAATTCACTGTTCCAACGTGGCCATGATCCACACGAGCAGAATAATTTGGTCAGAAAGGCACCAGAATGTGTTGAAAGAATCTTCAAGAGCTTTCTGTCTCGTGCTAGTTTTCCAGTTGATTTATTATTCTCAAAAACAGAACCCATATTAGTTGACACGTCTATTCCCTTGAAGGCTCAAAAACAAATCAAATGATTGATTAGCATGTTCTGCTGTATGGCATTGTGAATGTTTTAAAGCTCATTGTTACACATGGCTGGCTGTGTATCTTTGCTCTTTGGAGAAACCGAACTAATCGACACCTAAAAACACAACAGTCCTGAAGTCTGCTTCGTTAGATTTGTTTGTATCGATTTTTTTCCGATTCTAAATCGATTCTCATATTAATTCCTAAAAATCGATTCGTATGTCTAAGATCGATTTTTTTTTTTTCATCATTACAACTTTTGGTATTTTTTTGTTAATGCCCAAAAAAGGAATGTTTTGTTGGACACAAAAAAAATTGGTGCCATTTTTTTGCCTTTAAATATGTTTAAAGGTGTGAAAATTTCAGTTATAATTGCATAAATTGACTATATTTCATTACTTTATATACTGTCTTGGGGTTACATTTTCATAAAATGCTAAAAACCAAATTCTCAAAATTTTAAAAACGAAAAAGACAGAAAATGGAAAAAATAAAAACTGATTTCATACGGCTCTATCTTTGTTTCCTCCCTGGATCTGTTTGGTAATTCTGACCCACGCAATGTTTCTGAAAGCAGTTCTATCAGCATTCTGGGAGCTGATTGGTCCTTACAGCATCATTATCTGCCAATACTTGCTGTTGAATCTCAATATAATACTAGTATTAATATGTTGCATAACTACATTCATATAATTCATGCAACAGCTCAACAAACAGTTTTAATAACACTAACTCAAATCGATATCGGAATCGAATTGAATCAAATCAAATCTTGATAATGGATTCTGAATCTTAAGAATTGGAATCGAATCGCTTCTTGACATTTGAATGGATCCCCAGCCCTAGTCCTGTGCTCGGGCTTGGTACGGATGCACATGTATGTGCAGAGAGTCAGCAGGGGTTTTATTCCCACTGTGCTGACTCACTGAGACCCCGGTGCTTCCAGCAATCAAACAATGACGTAACGACGGTGTGGCAAAGTGCCCGTCATGTGACTGGATTACCGTCAGGGTCAGTCGGGGCTCGACACGGCACGGTTGGCACGAACCTCCGGGCGTCACAAAACACTTACACTCCTCATGGGTTCACTTCTGTTGATGCTATCTGAGTCAGTGAGTCTTTTTAGCAGAAAATGCTTCACTATTATGGTCCTTTTCAGACTGACAGATAGAGGTGAAGGTTCACACGCTGTCTTGTCTTCTTCTCCCATCCTGTCATGTGCAGATTCAAAAGCAGTCAGTTACTGAGGGAAACTATTTGGTGTTCCTCCTCCCCTGATAAATAACCACATCCAGTTCCCCGAACTTTAGCACCCCACACCCATCTCTGCTTGTCTCTGTTCTCGTCTGCTCTTTTTTCTTACATGTTTGTGCCACTCTGGGAAAAATAAAGTCCTCACTTTCACTGAACATAGAAAAGTTACGCCATCACAGCATCTCCTACACCGTAAAAGCACGAGTACATCACAAAATGTCCAGGCTGCTTGCATGCAAGTCAGTTTTACTGACATCAAACTGTACAGAGGAGTGTTCAACATAAGTTCAAGCAAGTGAACAGAATTCAAAACGACACACGGTTCAATGTTACAGGAGCAAAACTATGAGCTACCTCAGTTGCGGTGTCTGAAACGT
Organism: Cololabis saira; assembly: GCF_033807715.1. NCBI lineage: Eukaryota > Metazoa > Chordata > Actinopteri > Beloniformes > Belonidae > Cololabis > Cololabis saira. Next base: position 39,753,249 of record NC_084593.1, on the reverse strand, counting down.
CTTTTGAAGTCCAATAGATATTGTCTTCCGACTCAGAGAGACACGGATGCAAAAGGGCCAGCGTGAAGACGATCCTAAAACATCTGAAAAGTTTGACTCTGTCACATTTTCAAAGGAATGAAGTAACAGAAGGAGCCTTCCAAGAACAACGCAACCTGGTGTAGTTTTGAGACGAGAGTGGGAAACTTCCTGAGTTATGTTTAAGAAGAAAGAGAAAAACACTTCAATGTTTCTCAACTTGACAGCTTAATGCTGCGCGTCCAACCGCAGGTTCTTTTGTGGATGTACAAGGAGGCCTTCGGTGGCATGGTGGAGTTTCAACAAAGAAAAACACCGCTGTGTTCTTCCAACAAGAGAAGACGGGACCGAAGAAACTGAGAGTGACTGGAACAGAGTAAAACGAGCAAAATCTTAGTATTAAGCTGCCATGTTATCCGATTTCTGGGTGTGAACAGCCACAGTGAAGTCCAGGGAGGATCAAGTGTAGTTATTGTTATTTTTCAATTTTCAGACATAATAGAAAAACAACAACAAAAACAGGTATACAACAATACAAGAAAACAAGGGTGGGAGACACTACTGTCTTATATAATAATGCCATTTTGTCCATCGTGCTAAGTACATCTCTGTTTTAAGTCGTAGGCTGCAGGTAATTAGTTCCATTGATCGTATTTCTTCTACAATGTCCAACCATTGGCTCAGTCCAGGTGACTCCATCTTCAGACAATTTCTTGTAATGGTTTTCTTAGCCGCAAGAGATAGAATTTTAAGAATGTATATGTCCTCTTTATTTATTCCATCCTCTGGTATCAGTCCTAAGTAAATAACTCAGGGATCTTTAGGAATCCCATATCCCAAAACTTTCTCTCTTAGGATTCCATCTTAAAATGCTTGTATTTTCTTACGTGACCAGAAAATGTGAGAGTTGTTGGCGCTCAATTGCCCACACTGTCTCCAGCAATATTGTTGCTCACCCAGTTGTTTATTTTTAATTTTTGGAGTAATAAAAAAACGAATTACATTTTTCCAACCAAATTCCCTCCACCTTTTGGAGCTGGTTGAGGAGTGTTGGGTCTTATTCATGGAGTACCAATCCCCCTCTGACAACTCTATGTTTAATTATTTTGCCCATTTCGCTTCTATGTACAATCAGTGTGTTTACATGGGAAGTTTAATTCCTCTTTAATTCAGAATTAAAGTTAAATCCGATTTAAAATGATTAAAAATTACCATGTAAACACCTAATTCCGAATGAAAATGGCCATTCCGAATTAAACTTAATTCCGAAGTAAGTGGCTGGTTTATTCCGATTTTAAATCCGAATAGAATAATTCCAGATCATGTATACACTCATTCTGCTTTAATTTAATTCTGGTCTTTCTGCGCTGCTCGTTCCCTCGCCCGTCTGTCTCCATGACGCTTATATTCCGCGCTGGGCTGGTTTTCCAAACAAAGTTTCAAGATGGCAGCACGCAGTAAACGGTGGTCAAGAGCAGAGACCATTTATTTAATAAATAGTTGTAGCGGCTAAGTTTGTGTTTCTTCCGGTAGACATAACTTCCGGTCCGCCCCCCTATCTAATCAGAACCTTCCCAACCCCCAGACCTTAAGCGGAATTGGACAAAGCCGATCAAACGTGTTTTCCATGTAAACCTCAATTCGGAATTACTATTTCCATGTAAACTCGTAGGAAAATAGTTTAATTCTGAATTATTTAATTGGGAATAATTAATTCCAAATTAAAAACATCATGTAACAGTGGCCAATGTATTTTTTCCCTATTGCTTCAGTAAACCTCTATACAGTTTGGAGACAATTCTTAAAGGAATTTGCTTATAAGCGCCTCATATTTTACACATAACCAACCAACATGCATATCAGTCAGCAGTGACAGATCTTCAAACCTGTCCTCAGAAACTATTCCCAGCGTGGACATTCACTGGAAACAATGAGCCAAAGCACAGCAGGAATGAGAAGGATGGGACGCTATCAGCCGTGTTGTGACTGTCTCAGTCACCTGACCTCAGCTGGAGCCACTGGTTGGGAATGAGATTAACCGGAGGGTTGAACCGTGCAACAACAACAAATGCACCGCTGCTCTGGGAATGTCTCCAACCTTGAAAACTCTGGCAGGATGGTCAAAGTTTGCAGAGTTGTGATCAAAGCAAATGCGGCTGTTTTTCCAGTAGTCAAAGATCTAATGGCAACTTTATGTTACCTTGAATTGTTTTCTGACTTTACATTTCTTAAAGGTATATTATGTCAATAAAAGATGACTTAAAACGAATAAATGACCAAAGCTTTTATGTCTGTATGTCACCGATCAATTCACCGCTCTTGTTAACGTCCTTGACAGCAGCTGATTTGGTTTATTTGCAGTCTGATCCTGTTTTTTTCTGTTTGCCTTCATGTTTAGGAAGAAGAGGAGGAGATAAAACTGGAGATCAATATGTTGAAGAGTTACTCCCACCACAGAAACATTGCCACCTATTACGGTGCCTTCATTAAGAAAGGCCCTGCTGGACAGGACCACCAACTCTGGGTTTGTCAGCTTGCTTTTCACTTCTGGTGCTATTTTTGAACTCTTCAAAGGCAGAAGAATGCCTCATAATTACTACAGATTATTGTCACTCTCAAGTACATTTGATACCATTCAGTGCATCTCATTTATAAGGAAGAGTATTAGGGCCAGGCAGGAGAAAAATAAAAATAATATTTTAGAGGAGGAAGATTTTTTTTTCATTATGCACTTCGGGATAAAAGTCGAAATGTTGAGAAAAAAGTTGAAATGTCGAGATTAATGTTTAAGTACAATTTCGAGAAAAAAGTCGAAATGTATTTCAACTTTATTCTTGAAATTTCTACTTTATTCTCGACATTTCCACTTTTTTCCTCGAAGTCCACAATAAAAAAATATCTTCGCCTATTTTTGGCCCTATGCATGGTCCTAATACTCTTCAGTACATTTAGGACAATCTATAAGTTGATTTCTTTTGAGACGACCAGCAGCTGGTATAATAAAGGTGTGCTAATTTGCTCTCCCAGCTGGTAATGGAGTATTGTGGAGCTGGCTCCGTGACGGACCTGGTGAAGAAGACGAAGGGAAACTGCTTAAAAGAAGACTGGATCGCTTACATCTGTCGAGAAGTGCTCAGGGTAAGGTCCACGTACGCCAAACAGAAACACACAAACTAGTGGAAACACATAAACAGTACAGCTACAGCTGCTGGCAGCTGTACACACATGTTCCCATTAGGCCTGTGTTTTCCGATTCTAAATCGATTCTAATATTCATTCCAAAAAGTCGATTAATATGTCTAAAGATCGATTTTTTTTCTCATCATTACATTACAACTTTTGGTATTTTTTTGTTTATGCCCAAAAAACAAATGTTTTGTTGGATACGAGAATAACTGGTGCTGTGTTTTTGCCTTTAAATATGTTTAAAGGTATGAAAACATTAAAGTTTTCAGTTATAATTGAATAAATTGTCTATATTTCATTACTTTATATACTGTCTTGGGGTTACATTTGCATAAAATGCTAAAAAAAAACAATTCTCAAACATTTTAAACCGAAATAGACAGAAAATGGAAAAAATAAAAACGGAATGTGGGAAAAAAAAAAGCGATTTCATACGTCTCTGTTTGCTGCCCTGGATCTGTTTGGTAATTCTGACCCACATGATGTTTCTGAAAGCAGTTATATCAGCATTCTGGGAGCTGATTGGTCCTTACAGCATCATTAGCTGCCAATACTTGCTGTTGAATCTCAATATAATACTAGTATTAATATGTTGCATAACTACAGTCATATAATTCAGGCAACAGCTCAAAAAACTGTTTTAATAACACTAACTCAAATCAATATCGGAATCGAATTGAATCAAATCTTGATAATCGATTCTGAATCTTAATAATCGGAATCCAATCGAAGCCCTAGTTCCCATGGTAAATATCCAGTTCAATATTATGGCTTGTATGAAGTTTCACATATATCAGAATGACGTCCCTTCTATGTCAAATGTTGAGGGCGCGATAATCATGCAAGTTTACCGATCTCCCAAGCAGGAAGTGGCTGTGCATGCAGAGCAGAACCTGCTCTACATCCCCGGCAGCTCCTAAAGCACTTCACATGCCAGGTGGTCTTGAGAAGAAAGAGCAGCAGCGGCAGCGAGGCATGAGGTGGTCCGAGCACTCATTGGTCCCTCGCCACAGAGTGTCAAAAGTCAGATTGATTTGAGAAAGCAGAAATCAGCCTGAAGAGCAGATTTGCTTGAGAGGACACAGATGCCTCGCAGCAGTGCAGGCAGAACCTCTTAAGTGGGTGGAAGGACGTCTAGAGCTCACAAAACAGGATTTCTTCTGCACACAAGGCTGCGCTTGGCTCTGTTTTCTCTGTCTAATCCTGCAACTGCAAGTGATGAATTTGTCTGCAATGGAAACATCATTTGCTCGTGACCATGATTTATTGTGTGACGTTTGACACCAATGTGGCACCATACATCAGTCTGGATGACTTGAGCTCAATTTTTCAATTCAGAACGGCTCTGAATACGGCGGTAATAACGATGAGAAGGAGAGTCCGGTGGCCAGAGCTAACCTGAGCTCGGACTACTGTGCATTTACAAAACACTGCAGCCCCAACTCACACATGATCTTCATCTGAAATTATAAGATGTTGAACTGGTCAGGGTTCTGCAGAGGGGAACATTTAGCTCCATTTTCAATTCCATTTTCAATGATTCGATAAAAAACTATTCTGTTTTTTATCGATCCCCTTATCGATTCTCATTTGGAGAAAAAAAAAGCACAACATTCAGGCAAATGGCACTAATATGATAGGCAGTGTTCGTTAGTTAATTACTTACCTGCAGTATTATTAGCCAAGGACATGCTAATGTTGCTGCTGCTGGGCTGAGAAGTATTGCTAGCTGCCCTGTTGTTATCTTTTTTACTGAAAGGTAACCAGACTTTCCAGCATCTGTATCACTTGGGCGCCATGTTTACTATTGACTGCTGGCTTACGCGCGACTGGAATTGAAAAGGGAATCATTTGTAAAACAACAAGGAATTGAAACACTGGGAACCGGTTCTGAACAAGAACTGGTTCTCGATTCCCATCCCTAAATATGGAGGTTAGGTTCATATGAAAAGATTTGCTCATGTTGAGTCTCTTGGTTCGCCAGTCTTCCATCATCACTCTCTTTTAGTTGCCATGATGTCTGCAAGCAAGCAGCGTTTGTGTAGATGTGTGACCTTGTGCTTTAAAGCCAAACACAGCTGTTGCATGAGAAAAAACAAAGTTGGTGAGTTTTGCCGACAGAAAAGCAGCATTACATTCCCTAGAAGTAATCCATTACTCCTTCAAATTAAACGGAAACATATTTTAACATGAAAAAAAGTTGCACCACTAGCTTATTATGTACGGAAGAGTATTAGGGCCATGCAGGAGAAAAAATATTTGAGAGGGAAGACAAAATTTCGAAAAAAAAAGTCAAAATGTCGAGAATAATGTTGAAATACAATTTCAAGAATAAAGTCGAAATTTTGTGAATAAAGTCGAAATGTCGAGATTAATGTTGAAATACAATATCCAGAATAAAGTCAAAATTTCATGAATAAAGTTGAAATACAATTTCGTGAATAAAGTCGAAATTGTACGTCAACATTATTCTCGACATTTGGACTTTTTTCTCTAAGTGCATAAGGAAAAAAAATCTTCCTCCTCTAAAATTATATTATTATAGTATATTTATTTTTCTCCTGCCTGGCCCTAATACTCTTCCGTAACTATGAGTGCTGCGGTAGTTATGGTTTGTTTCATACCTGCACTGGATTTTCACAATTAGTGACAGTAGCATATGCCAATACTTTTCCCTTGTTTTTACATTGAAGCCTACGTGAAGCCACAGCAAACAGGCTGCTATGAAACAGCAACCCTTCTGCAGAGGCCTGGGATGTTTATTTATGTGCTTGTTTTCATCCAGTCTTCATGCTTGAATTAAACCTGCTCGAACGCAGCGCCTCCTCAGCTTTTCTTCCAGAGGCTCCCGCAACATGTACAAGTTGTTTTGGACGCAGAAACAAACCAAGCAACCAAAGTAGTCATTTGTTTGTTGATACAAACTGAGGGTAAAACAAATTACTGCCGTGGATGAAATGCCATACTTATGCAGTGACTCAGCTCAAACGTCAAAGGGAAGCTGACACAAATCCTTCCTTATGTTTAGAAATCGATACTCTAAATCGTTCTTCCTCTGGTGTCGGCAGAAGCAGCAGATTCAGCCCTTCATTTGTAAACTTGAGATGAGATGTTGTGGTTATCATTATGAGAGATCACGACATCCTGGGAGAGACTACGGGAACATTCGTGCTGATCTCTTTTTCTGTCTGTTTTTGTCTTTCTGCGTTTGTTGTTTGACTTTAAGTCTCGGTGGGCCTTACGGACATGCAGCACTTTGTCTCAGCTGGATTCACAGACTTCTTTTATCAGGGTCTAAAACTGAACCGAGACAACGTTTTTGTTCCTCGTTAAAAACAGACGAGGGGGGTCTGGAGTGTCGTTTTCTATGTCGTCTGAGCAGCCGTCGGCCGTGCTGTCTCTCTATTGTTTCAGCAGCAACACAGACACACGTAGAGATGCACACAGACACTGCAGTGAAGTCATCGTCCCAAATAAGACTCACTTCCTCTGTTTATTTAACCTCCTTTTGAAGAAGTGAGCACACGCACACTCAAACGGTGCTGTGGATGGGAGAGTGGCCACGGGGTCACTCTGCCAAAGTAAGAAAGCCTAGAATTAGTTACAGTTCAGGTAGAGCATCGTTTTGACTTTACACACACACAGTTACACAGACATACACACCTGCTCACTCACCTACGTACTCATTCCACAGTTTTGGGGGACAGATAATCACAGTAGTCTAGCTTTGATTCAGTCTCAGGGACCTGGAATGGTTGCTGCTTCTGTCTCTGCCTGTTCCCGTTTCTGTTTGTTTTTTATCTTACAGATCTAATTAATTACAGGATTTCTAATTAATTAATCTAATTAATCTCATTTTAATCTCATATCTGCTAAAGGTCCCCAAATAAAGAATTTGAATTCTAGGACATTACAAAATTGCAGTGCATGACTAATCAATTCAATACACTAAGAAGAGAAAATTTGAAATCCACATTTTTATTGGTGAAGCGTGTTTCGTAAATGAAATTCCAAAGAAAAAGCTCAAACACATCAGCAAACCAATAAGGCCAGGTGCATTATTCAAAAATGCAATTCAGATACAGTTAAATAAAATTCATAAAATTAGGCTGAGTCTCAAATAGGCACTTAAAGAGCATATTGCAGGTTGGAGACCCCTGTGAATCAATGTGTAGGAAAATAATGTAGGAACTGAATTTTCATTGAAATACGCATAAATATATACTACAGTGACCTCCGGAGTTGTTTTTGTGAGAGTATTTTACTTCCGCATCTGAAAAAGTTGAACCGGAAGTGACGTGACATCAGGGAGCGCGGTGAATTCAACAATAGGAAAAATAATGGATCTTAATGTTAGTTGTGACACTGAAGAGGTTGTGAATGTGTATTCACACCAATATGACGGGCCACAGCCTTATAATTACGTTACCCGTTAGTCCCCCCACGTTCTTTTGATTGACAGCTGAAACTCGCTTTTTAAAAGGCTGATTTATGGGTCCGCGTTACACCAACGCAGACCCTACGGCGTAGGTTACGCGGCGACGCACAGAACGCTGCGTGCGCCGTGTACCCTACACTGTAGGCTACGCCGTCGATTTTACGCGGAACCATAAATCCTTTATTCACTGCAGCACTCCTGCTCCGTGCTCCTGAAAGAAACTCAGAAAATAACTCCTTAAAAACGGGTGAGTACTTGTAATCTGTCTACGTTTGTACTTTCTAAACAGAAAACAGGCTTATTATCTTCTCTTTTTTCTGATTAAAAGCATCCGAAATAGCCGGGTATTTTTAAAACCGAATATTTCCCCGTATTTCCCCCCCTTCGTTTATAAAAAATTAGTATCCACATTACATCGTTGTTAAAAAAAAAAAAAACCTTCCACACATAAACGAAGATCTGCGTTTTCGACCACATTTATAAGCATTCCAAACCTGTAGATCATCTGGTCATCCGGCCTCCGGGCCGCCTCTGCGGCGCAGCTCCCCGGGAGCGGCGCCTCATTCTCGGGTAACGAGCTGGAGTCCCCCCGGTGTCCGCCGCGGAGCTGCCGCGTTAATCGACGCAGCCCAGCTGCAGCCCTGCTGCGCGTCGCCCCGTACCCTACGGCGTAGGCTCCGCGTCGGTGTAACGGTGTCAAGAGCAGAGACCATTTATTTGATAAATAGCTTGGAGGACAGATGGTGGATCATCTGCAGTTCTGGATCGCACGTTAGACGTCAGACTCAGAGCAGATTTGTTGTTGTTTTGGAGCATAATGTGACGTTGGAAAACGCAGAACTGCTCTCTGTCTCTGTCTACACGCATGTACATAAACGGAGTTTTCAAAAATCTTCACTTTGCCCGGAGTTTTTTTTAAACATTAGTTTATTTGCGTTTTCATGTGGATGACAGGTCCAAACGTAGGAAAATATCTTCGGTTTAGCAGATACCCGGCTACGTGTGTACGGGGTCTGGGCAGTCAGATGGGGCAGAGCTGTGGAGACGTCTCCCTGGTGTGACGTCATATGACGCGGTGTTCGAAAAAAAAAGCGTTTGTACGAGCTTGGCTAAAATCAGCCACTTTTTCCTCTGAATACGTGCCCTTATGTCTTGTAAAACATATTAAATCCTACATTAACTTCTCACATAGTCATTTTCACATAAGGTCAGGTATCATTTTTGAAAAACCTCTAACCTGCAATATGCTCTTTAAACAAACTCTCAATTCAAAATTAAAACTAAAGCTGACTCAATACAGCAATTCAAGTACTAGTAGCTGTAACGTTTACAGTGGAACTTGTCCATGTTTAGCGTTTAAATGATAATTCAGGCTGGAGCAGCTCCGCTGATAGGAACATTTTTTTTTACAAAATGTACAAATCACCGTGTTCTTGTTGATAGTCCCGTCTTCTTACTTTTTATACATTAACCTGCCGTTCAAAAGCCCTAGTAAAGATTTGCTGGGTCTCTCCCCTGAGTCGTCCAGGTCTGTCACTTGCTTTGTTAGTTTGACTAGCAACAGGAGGGAAGTGACCTGCCACTGCCAAGTGGCCTACGGGTCCCTCAATGGGCCAAATTTAAAATGCTCGCGCATTTTGCCACTCATAATTAATTGCGTTAATTTTTATTACGCGTTAATTAGCAGTGTAATTAATTAATCTAATTAACGCGCTAAACTGACAGCCCTAATATATATATATATATATATATATATATATATATATATATATATATATATATATATATATATATATATATATATATATATATATATATATATATATATATATGTGATATATTAAAAATGCATATATATGCCTTAGGTTTTTACCAACTTGGTATTAACCATTAATATATATGTAGACAAAAAAAAAGAAAGCCTAGAATTGTGCTGCAAATTCAAAGCAGCGTTAGCCTGCCATGAATCCCTTCCTGTATTGGTTCTGAGCGGCACATATAATGCAGCTTCTCTCTGCAACTTCACACTTATAGCAGCGCTGGTCATCTGACTGTGTGTAAGGGTCTGTTTATTGTCTGCTCATTTGTGTTCCAGGGTCTTTCCCATCTTCACTCCCATCATGTGATTCACCGAGACATTAAAGGACAAAATGTTTTACTCACAGAGAACGCCGAGGTCAAACTGGGTAAGAAACTTTGACTCATGCCGCGCGGTTCCTCGAGCACGTGTGCTTGACCTCCCAGGCAGCGCGGCACAGTGGCCACACAGTCACACACACATGCAAAGGTTCTGCTTGTTTTCATACTAGACATGATCTCGTGATTTTATGTTCCAGTTGACTTCGGAGTCTCCGCCCAGCTGGATAAAACGATTGGACGGAGGAACACGTTCATCGGGACTCCCTATTGGATGGCCCCAGAGGTCATCGCTTGTGATGAGAACCCTGACGCCACCTACGATTATAGGGTGCTTATTTGAATCCCCACAAGCAGCTCTTACTTCTCATCACACATTTTGCTCTGATGTTTTGACGCATACATTTTTTATTTTTTTTTCAAATTCTGTTTATTGATTTTCTCTCAATTAACCAACATACGAAACATTCATAACAACAAGCCCAAAAACAACCGCCCCCCAAGGTCCTCAGCAAAAGTACTCGACAGAAATTATGTGAATACTTAAAATAAATAGTAATAATTACAGAAGAATATTAGGGCCATGCAGGAGAAAAAATATTTGAGAAGGGAAGATTTTTTTTTTAATGTGCACTTCAAGAAAAAAGTGGTAATGTCGAGAAAAAAGTTGAAATTTCGAGATTAATGTTGAAATACAATTTCGAGAAAAAAGTTGAAATGTCAAGAATAATGTTGAAATGCAATTTCAAGAATAAAGTCGAAATTTCGCCTTTTTTCCTCAACATTTCAACTTTATTCACGAAATTTTGACTTTTTCTCAACATTTTGACATTTTTCTCGAAATTGTATCTGTGTACAATTTACTCTTTTAAATTTTATTTTAAATCTTTTAAATTTACAGTTTACTCTTTTTTCTCGAAATTGTACATGTGTACCTGCCCTTACTTTTTAACAACTTGTGCTTTTTATTATTTTACCTCTTTTCTTATCATTTTATTTCATTTTATTTGTTATTTACTGTTTAATTGTGTCATGTCGCCTTTAATGTTGATGTAAAGCACTTTGAATTACCTTTGTGTTGAATTGTGCTAAATAAATAAACTTGCCTTGCCTATTCTAACTCTTCTGCGTTTGTCTCTCCCCCAGAGTGACCTCTGGTCTCTGGGCATCACTGCTTTAGAGATGGCTGAAGGAGCTCCTCGTAAGTCCCAAATGCATCCACACACACAACATTTTACATATTGGAAAATTATAGATATCATCAGGCCTCAAGGTCTTAAAATTACACTGTGTCCTTACTCATTGCTCTGAGATGAAGCCGCAATGCAGAAGAAGTGTGTGAGAATTAGGGATGCGTTCACTGTTTCCACTGGAATTAAAAGGAAGACGTGGAAGACTTTTGGTTTTTGCAGAACTGCATATAAGCAAACTACAAGAGTCTGGAACAATGACCACATGTGGACCGCAGGGCCAAAGTGGAGATGATTTGCAATAATGTACAGTGCCATGTTTGGTAAAAACCATAACGACTGGCAGGAAGGGGGGGCTGGAGGGCTGACGAGTTCAGCCCCTCAGCTTTAGTTATTTATACGCTGCCAAATCAGGACAAATGTCATCTCATTTGGGATCTGGGCTTGTTTTTTCAGTCACATGACTTGGGTACATCACAGTTCTGGAGTCGACCTGAGAGCCCATCTGTGTACCGATATTTCCTAGGTTCAGATGAGAGACCATCTGTCCTGAAGCTGAAGCTGAAGCTGAGCAACGAGACTGTGATCCTAAGATCCCTGAAAAGCTATAACACAAATAATCCAGGTGTTGGCTTAGCGTCAATGTGTGGATTTCAGTCTGATTTAAAGGCTTTTCCAGGACCTTAAGAGATCTGGGAATAGATGAGTACCTGAGAAAACCTTAACTTTTATAGGACCGTCAATAAATACTTGAAATTCTAAACTGTCACTTCTGGAGGGCTTTTGGAGAATCTTAAAGGACCTCTATTAACATTGTAATAATCATAGCACGTATTTCTACTAAGTTTTGAAAATAATTTCCTTAAGATATTGATGCTAATTATAATTATAGAAGGTGGTTTAAATGACTGTATCTCTATCTTCTCCGTCTGTCCCTCATGGTGACCCCTCCGTCCTGGACCCCTGCAGCGCTCTGTGACATGCATCCAATGAGAGCACTGTTTTTGATTCCTCGAAACCCTCCACCCAAACTCAAATCAAAGAAGTGGTAAGCCTGCACACGAGCTCTCACACTTCCATGCACGCACAGCCAGGTGTAAATGGGAGCGTTTCGGTTTCCTGACAGCAGGACTTTTAACTGGTCTGTGTTGGGGGTTTTATGAATCAGATGACTTTTCGCTTTCTGTTCTTGTCCTCTTTTGCACACTGACCCTTTTCTCCTCTGCCATTCACTGGAGTCTTTTTTTCAACATGTGCATTATGGCTGGGGATCCATTCAAATGTCAAGAATCGATTTGATTCCGATTCTTAAGATTCAGAATCGATTATCAAGATTTGAATCGATCCGATTCGATTCCGATATTGATTTGGGTTAGTGTTATTAAAACAGTTTTTTGAGCTGTTGCAGGAATTATATGACTGTAGTTATGCAACATATTAATACTAGTATTATATTGAGATCCAACTGCAAGTATTGGCAGCTAATGATGCTGTAAGGACCAATCAGCTCCCAGAATGCTGATAGAACTGCTTTCAGAAACATCGTGGGTCAGAATTACCAAACAGATCCAGGGCATCAAATAGAGGACGGATTTTTTACCACATTCCATTTGAATTTTTTCCATTTTCGGTCTATTTCGGTTTTTGAGAATTTGGTTTTTAGCATTTTATGCAAATGTAACCCCAACACAGTATATAAAGTAATGAAATATAGACAATTTATGCAATTATAAACTTTAATGTTTTCATACCTTTAAACATATTTAAAGGCAAAAACATGGCACCAGTTATTCTCGTGTCTAACAAAACATTCCTTTTTGGGCATGAACAAAAAAATACCAATGTAATGTAATGTAATGATGAAAAAAATCTATCTTTAGACATACAAATTGATTTTTAGGAAATAATATGAGAATCGATTTTGAATCGGAAAATCGATTTTTTCAACACAGGCCTAGTGTGCATCGGGTGAAACTATGCTCTACATAGCAATCACCACCTCTGTATATGATGGTTATGATGGGATGTATGTTAATTAATGAGCAGCAGCGGGACTCTGCCACTTTTAGATTGATTTGCATTCATGCAGATACAAATGTTCTTAAAATGAAATCAGCGTCACGTGGCTTTAGTAAATCTGTTTTTAGTAGGAGGTGAGTTATGTGCAAACGTCCTCACAGATTTAGAAAGATCTTATAAATAAGGGCTAGAATGTGTCATCATGATGAGAGATACTTCTCAGGACAGCCTTTAATACTCCGGTATTCTGGGGTGCTGTGTTTAAACCCCGAGCCTCCTTAAGGCGCCTAACTGAAGCAGAAACATATAATCCTTTCTTTTTCTCAGTTAAGAGCACAGACAACCGACCGATCAGATTATTGGAGTGACTGGGCAGCTTTTGCTTTTAAACAGCTTTACACTTAAGGCAAGATTTGTCTTGATAGTAACACAAGAGGTGATTATTAGATTAGATTATTAGAGCTTTGTGGCTGTTACTGTAGACCATTGATTACAAATATTTGACTTATTTTATTTTGTTGTTGAAAACTTCTTGCTACTTGAATGATTTCACAAATGGATTTACACATTACGCTTTTAGGTTATTATGCTCTGAAGCTACTTTGAGCTGTTTTCATCCCTGTTGTTCCGTGTTTAGTAGAAGTTTTATAAAGCATCGATTATACAACATGTATGAAGACTTAGTTGAATGAGATCATCCTCTTCGTACCAAGTGTGTAATAGATGTTCATGTTTTCACTGCATGCGTCGGACTTTGCTAATCAGTTGCTGTTTGTCATGAGAAAATGACTTGTAAGCTGCTTTTAAGGCGCGTCTTCACCACAGATTGTTCAGCAGATGACATCCTTTATACATTTGTTTACACTTAATAAAGTTGGGAAGGAAGATAATGTGCAGCTCACAATAATTTAAGGCGTGCAGCTGGAAGATAAGAAACATTTTAAGAATTGCATGAACTCATATTAATGTTCTGGGAGAAGATTTGAATCGTGTCAGGAATGATTAGGTGCCGGTTATCTAGTCGTCTGCAAAGGCTCCTAATGCTTAATGAGTTTTCATGACATGAAAGACTCACTAAATACCGACCCAACATGGGCTCTAGTCGTTCTGGGTTTGTTTTCATAGTTTTGATTTCTTTGTTTTTTCTCTCTCTTTCCACACTCTTCGTAGGTCGAAGCGTTTCTTGTCGTTTGTTGACAGTTGTCTGGTGAAGAACCACCTGCACCGGCCCCAGACGGACACGCTGCTGAAACACGCCTTCATCCGGGACCTGGCCAACGAGAGGCAGGTCCGCATCATGCTCAAGGATCACCTGGACCGCACCAGGAAGAAGAGGGAGAAAGGTGAGGAGAGGGGGCTTCAGGGAGGGGGGTTCAGTTCCTAACAGCAGAAAACTACAGAAGAGTATTAGGGCCAGGCAGGAGAAAAATAAAAATAATATTTTAGAGGAGGAAGATTTTTTTTTCATTATGCACTTCGAGAAAAAAGTCAAAATGTCGAGATTAATGTTGAAGTACAATTTCGAGAAAAAGGTCGAAAAGTCAAATAAATCGTGAATAAAGTTGAACAACAAGGTTCAGAATACAAGAATTGGCTTTGCGATCTTGATTTGAAACACATATCACACATAAGCAGTTGCATAACTTCAGAAACTTAACGTTCCACTCCAAGGATGTAAGTTAGTTAGTTAGTTACAGCTGCTGCTGCATAGCTGTCAGTCGCTCTCCTAACTGGATTTGATGGGCCAGAGGAGACATTTCCATTCTTGAAATTGTATTTCAACTTTATTCTCGAAATTTCAACTTTATTCACAACATTTCGACTTTATTCTTGAAATTGTAGTTCAACATTAATCTCGAAATTTCAACATTTTTCTCGAAATTTCGACTTTTTTCTCGAAGTGCATAATGAAAAAAAATCTTCCCCTCTCAAATATTTTTTCTCCTGCATGGCCCTAATACTCTTCTGTAGAAAACAGATGCAAACAGAAAACAGAAAGCCCTTTTACATTGGGGGGTTGTTGATCATGTAACCTGAGTACAACCCACCACAGGTTGTTTTTTTTATTTATTTATTATTATTATTGTATAAAATAAGGAAACAGCTGATGAGAGCAACAACATCAGCCTGACGCTACAGGTAGGGTTTCTATTTGTAACTGGGGAGACGAGGAGATCCCCGAGGAACCACCAAGGATGGTCCATTATTTGAACAAGTGGCCACAAAAATGACAAACCGAGCTTTTCAAGAAGCAAAACCCGGGCCATCCATCTTCATATTGAAAACTACACCTGTCTGACAGCGTATAAATCTTGCTGATGTAGGGACAAAACGTCATGCTACACGCCCACACGGGTTACGTTATGTTTCACGGTTAACGTCTCCCGATCCGCCTTAAACACGGGGGATCCAATCTAAAAACATTTTAGTTTCATAACAATGTTTCATTGGCTGGTTCCCAGAGCTCCACTTGTGTATGCAACACACAAGCTAACAGGTAAACTGAAGGTTTCATGAGAAGAAATGTTTTAAGGAGGGTTTATAGTTTATACTTTTATTTGGATCCCCATTAGCTAGAGCAAAACTGCAGCTATTCTTCCTGGGGTCCGACACATAATATACACTACATTACAACAAAATATTAAAAGCAAACCTAAAGAGTTACAGTAGCATATAAAAAAAAGGAAAAACAGAAAATAAAGAAAAAATAAAAAGTCATTCCATTTAACATTTAGATATAAATAAAAACAATATATATATTCATACATTTTATGACATCAAGAAATTCAAACAATGTATAGTTGTCATAGTTTGCACCAATAACTATTTGTAATAAATATTAATTTATTTTATATCTATATATACATATATATATATATATATATATATATATATATATATATATATATATATATATATATATATATATATATATATGTACAGTATAAGCACAAGAGAAAGCAGGAAGGTAATTAAGCATCCGTTTAGACGGTGAGTAGTGGCTACTCAGAGTCCTCTGCCCGTCTCTGCCCTCCAACCGTCAGGGGAGGACGAGTCATTTCCCACATCGCTTTCCCTTTGTTTACAGGCAGGATATTCTGAGAAATCATATGTGTTAGTTTTGTTTATGTTAGTTTGCTGACCTGAGAGAGGGGCAGATAGAGACGGTGATAACAGCAGAGAGCAGGAGACGCACAGAAGCCGAGCAGAGAAAAGCTGAGGGAAAGGAAGGAGGAAACAGGACGAGCATCTGGTTCCAATCTTCCCTTCACTTATAAAAACATGCTAATGACTGCGCGGTCTTCTGCATGCTCGCTGCTCTGTGTGCCGCAGTGTGTTTAGGACAAGGTTTGTCTTTGCGTGTGTGCTCCTCTCTGCCCTCGCTAACAAATAAAATGCCTGTCAAATTAGTGTGTGTGGGAAGAAGCTAGTTCAGTGGAAAAAAACGGGAGGAGAAGGGGGTTCAACGCTCCGGATATGATGCAAAAAGGATGTCTTTCTGAGCGGGCCCAAGGGGATAGTCTGCACAAAGATGGTCTATGCAGGGAAGATGTGGGGAAAAGTAGCTTTTGTGAGTCTTGCGGCTTCTTCTGAGCAAACAAGCACAACGTTTGGGTTGTTAACGCATCAGGGATCAAGTGAAGGAGTGAGTTTAGGGTATTGGATACAGTCACGACTGTATAAACAAGCAGGCCTGTGTTGAAAAGATTGATTTTCCGATTCTAAATCGATTTTCATATTAATTCCTAAAAATCAATTTATATGTCTAAAGATTGATTTATTTATTTTTTTTCATCATTACATTACAACTTTTAGTATGTTTTTGTTAATGCCCAAAAAAGGAATGTTTTATTGGACACGAGCATAACTAGTGCCATGTTTTTGCCTTTAGATATGTTTAAAGGTATGAAAACATTAAAGTTTTCAGTTGTAATTACATAGATTGTCTATATTTCTTTGCTTTATATACTCTTTTTTGGTTAAATTTGCATAAAATGCTATAAACCAAATTCTCATAAATGGGAAAAATTTAAACCAATTTCATACGTGGATCTGTTTGATAATTCTGACCCACACGATGTTTCTGAAAGCAGTTCTATCAGCATTCTGGGAGGTGATTGGTCCTTACAGCATCATTATCTGCAATACTTGCTGTTGAATCTCAATATAATACCAGTACTAATATGTTGCATAACTACACAGTCATATCATTCATGCAACAGCTCAAAAAACTGTTTTGATAACACTAACCCAAATCAATATCGGAATCGAATCTAATCAAATCTTGATAATCGGTTCTGAATCTTAAGGATCGGAATCGATTCTTGACATTTGAATGGATCCCCAGCTCTATAAACAAGACTTGTATGCACATAGCTGCAAAACACATGCCTATAAACTGAAGGTGAAAGTTGGGTTGATCATATCTAAATATCTTTACGAGAGCAGTCTACAAGTATTCAACTGTTCTGGGGATTCCCTGATACACAGTGCTAGTGTCACGAGAGTGTTTGATTCACTGAAGTTCCCTGAATTCCCGTTTGTCTTGGGAAAACCCTCGACAACTCCTCCACCATGTTAAGGTGGTGATTCAAGCAGGGGAATACATACTTTTATTTTGCTGTGGTGATGACTAAATAGCTTCAGTTGTTAAGGAGCAGACAGCAGGCATGATGGGACTTTTACTGAAACAGCTCCAGCCTGAGGAAGCCTGAGATCCAGATGAGAAACAGTGCTGACACATCAGAGGCGTTGCCCATGATCAGTCCAGACCGCAGCTCAGCCCCGGCTACGATGACTCCATGATATCACTGTAAACAGTTAAGGAGCTTCACGGCAGAGCCGGGACAGCTGCAACATCACAGGCTTCTGTCCTGGTTCCATCTGCTGCCTTGAAGCTGCTCTGGTGACAGAAACATACTCTGATTTATATGTAATTTTTTTAATCAATTGTTAGCCAGTCAATAAGATTGTGGAGATAAAGTTCCTGTCTTCTGTTTTTTTTTTGTTTTTTTTTGTTTTTTTTTTTTTTCATCTTTTTTTCTTAATTATTAACGGCGGCTTCCACAATGATGTCAAACAAACAATATACACATATTTTCACCCCGTTCCAAACCCACCCATCGGACCTTCGCAATCGATGAAAACAATTAATAATAATTAATAATTAAAGCTGCAAGCAGCGATGAACGGGCCCTCGCGCGTGCAATTTTCACCAATAAAAGTCAAGGACTCAAAACTAAGTCCGATGACACCACCCATGACCATTCCAACCATTCCAACCAGGGGGGCAAAAAGGCCCTCATTTCGTCTGAAAAATAAAAAAAAAACGATGAGAACATCTCCTACTGTACAGATACAATAGGGCCTTCGCACTGTCAGTGTGAAGGCCCCAAATAATGTGAACAACTGGACAAGGATAGCCACAACAAGGTCGTCTATATCAATTTTAAATACATCTTTCAAGTTTGGCTTTAATTTGATCTGCTGCCATAAACCAAGATAAATATTTAGTTGTTTTGCATTATGGATTGGGGCTGTAGATATTTCCAGATAGATAATATCAAGAAAAGTAAAATACCAATGGGAGATATTAAGTGTGTGTGGTGGTTTCCATCTTACTGCAATTATCTTTTTTGCTGCTGTTAGGTAGCAAGCAAAATTAGTTTTTGACATAGTGAAGCATTAATTGTGGATAAATTATTTAAAATAAGTGTTTTTTTGTTTTGTTTTGTTTGTATATTTCTGTCTTCCAGAGGGTCCAGAGTACGAGTACAGCGGGAGTGAGGATGAAGATGATGAGGTCACAGAAGAGGAAGGGGAACCCAGGTAATTTTCCACCGTAGTTGTCATACAAGACAAGATTCTGTTTGTTTTTATGGAAGTCAGTTCTTGATGAAACATGAAGTTGCAGCAGTTCTCCTGTAACTGCCTCATGTTTGCAGGTTCCTTCAAATAAATCTTTAAAGCATACACTGTGTTTAGCACTTCTCCCCTCATCATGCATAATCACTTAGGTTACAAGTTTTTTTTTTCCTTTTTACAACGATTAAGAGTGCTAAAATAATAAATCACTGAGAAGCGCATGCAGACGTATTCTTGAACAGATGCATCACTTCTCCGGTGATGTCCCTGGATGAGAGACGACAGATGGCGTTACAGACTGTGTGTGTGTTTTTGTTACTGTGCCATTGCCTCTTTGCCCCACGAGTGGACTCCATTCCACGTTACGGGGGCTAGTGTGACTTCGCACCACCGCTCACCGTCTCTGTCTCGCTCTCGCTCAGCTCCATCGTGAACGTACCCGGCGAGTGGACGTTAAGACGGGAGTTTCTTCGTTTACAGACGGAAGATCGTGACGGAGGAAGAGAGGGAGGTCACGGAGGAGGAGGTCAGCAAAGACAAAAAGTAGGTGTCATGAGATTTTCTGCTTATTTATTGACATCGTCAGAGACTACATCAACTAATAAAACTAAATAGAGCTACTGGGATTTATCACAGCCTCTGTCAGCGAGTATTTGTAATAGTCTTCTTTCTTTAGCTACATGTGTTGAGCTGAAAGAAGATTCAGATTACTTAGCAGTCATTGGCTCCAACTTGATTTGCAACTTATGTTTTCACATTATATGTATATTCATATTAAATGCAGTTCAGTAAATATTCAGTTAAATGTCGATCCGATCATGGCAACTCTGATATATAACATGGTACATTACTTTGTGGAAAGGTCTTGATGAAGAAATCAAACAAAGCACTAACTTTATACAGTTTAAAAACACATACAAGAAAACAATTCTTGACAAATATAAAAATAAGGACCTCTAAAGAACTCAATTTACCTTCTGTATGTATTCCTTTATTATTATTCTGTTCCTTATGTGATACATCATATATGATACAAATGTAACTACAGTACCTGCATTCATGGCTGGTCCTGGATCATCAAAGAAGTGACTGGAAATTACATTTTTGAGTTTATGATATTGTAGGAGGCTAGTTTAATTATGCCTTGGTCTTTGTTTAGTATTTGTTTGTGTTGTATTTATTTATTTTTTGTTATTATTTTGTTTTTTCTTTCTTTTGTTATTTTATTTTAATTTTAATATTTTCTATGGCATATGATAAGAAGTTGTGAGGAAGGGACAGGACTAAATAAGCGTTCTGCTTCCTCCTGTTCCCTCTCCAACACATTAGTCTACTGTTGTTCTTTATTTCTGGATGAGACTGTTAAATTGTTTAGCTTTTGATATTTTGACGCTTTTAATTTGATGGTGATTTGTTGTTGTTAGAGATAAAGCCAACAATAAAACAATTAAAACAATAAACAAGCCCAAGTCCAAGTTGAAGATTTGAAATTTCACATTCTTATAAAAGGTATATTCCACAGTTCCCGGTGCAAACAGCCTACCTGGCCGTTAATACACCATCATTTACTCTTAGTTTCCACCAACATCTGTGGTGTAATTGTAACATTTTTCGTGTCCAGGCGTTCCAGCAGCACAAGCAGCAGCTGGCCGAGCAGGAACGGTACAAGCAGCAGTTCCTGGCTGACAGACAGAGGAGGATCCAGCAACAACACGAGCAGCGGCAGAAGTTAGAGGATGTAAGTACTGTTGATGCTCGGATTTTCTCTTTTAAAAAAAAACACACATTTTTGCCAGCTCAGTGAAAAATATGGATAGTTGGAGCACTCCTTGAAAAGAAAAAAGAAGACAAAGTTAGTATTAAATCACCAGCTCAGAGCAGAAGCCTCTTTAAGACGCTCTTCAGTTGCTCTGATCCCTTTAATCTGTAAAGCTGTTGATCATTCTAATGCAAACTCTTTTTGTTAAGAACATGAGCTAAATACAGAAAACAAAGAGTCTTGACTACAAAATGAACTGAAAACCACCTGAAACCATCGTTTGCAGCAGAAGAGGCAGCAGCTCATGGAGGGGGCGTTCCAGTGGGGGGAGCTGCAGGAGGTCTTTGTTGGGGAGGAGTCTGATCTGCAGGACAACAAAATCTTACTGGACGATAGAAACAAGAGGTCTGACAGGAGACAGGTAAACATTCACACTCTGCCTTGGCAAACACCACACACCAGTGTCCACCCCTGTGCCAGTTTTGTGTACGATGAGGATCTATTCATTGATTATCATCATTATATTTTTATCTTTTTTTTTTTTTATCTTTTATTTGGAAAAGCCTTGATTTCACAGATGCAGATTTACATAGCGTCAAAATCACTAAGTTAACATAACATTGGCATGACATTTTGTAGAACTTCTGATGTCCAATTTGCCTCCTGGCTCTTCCCAGAACATGGAAAGCTTCTCATCTTAAATACAGTATTACATACAGAAAACTACACACAAAGCAGAATGAGTAAAGATCGTGCTGTAGATTATATCAATATATCATATTACAAACCACATTTTGATCCCACTCCTTATTTTTGTCAAGTTAGCAAAAGTCAGAGCTAATAGGTTTTATGTACTCCGTCCACATAGACCACATCTGGTTACATTTCTCCTTCTCAATTTTTAGAGAGAATTACAACTTTTCCATGACATATATTTCATATATTATTCCTATCCATTCATCTCTAGTGGGGGTTTTAACCACCTCCTTGTAACAGCTTTTTTGCCGCTGCAAGGAGTATCTTTGTTATTCCACAACTCAAATCACTATATTTTTCAAAAACAGTTGGCGATAGTGACAAGTGATAACCATTTTATTCTATTAGATCTTGCTGCATGTGCTAATTTACATCTTTTTAATAACCGAAAGAGTTAACGCAATAATTTAAATATATGTCAAGTATGAATTATTTAAAAAAACAAAACATATTTAAATCCGTTCTTTGCATCAAGCTGCCATCTGTAATTTACGGAAGAATATTAAGGCCAGGCTGGAGAAAAAATATTTGAGAGGGGAAGATTTTTTTTATTGTGCGCTTCGAGAAAAAAGTCGAAATGTCGAGATTAATGTTGAAATACAATTTCAAGAATATTTCGTGAATAAAGTCGAAATTTCGAGAATAAAGTTGAAATACATTTCGACTTTTTTCTCGAAATTGTACTTCATCAATATTCTCGACATTTCGACTTTTTTCTCAACATTTTGACTTTTTTCTCGAAGTGCATAATGAAAAAAAAATCTTCCTCCTCTAAAATATTATTTTTATTTTTATCCTGCCTGGCCCTAATACTGTTCCGTAAATTAGAGCTTGGGCCCGAATGAAGAAAAATCCCATATTGAGTTTGACACCAGCTGATTCTCCCCAAGGACTAGTTATCTGTCAGGAGGTTATGTGTGTGTGGGGAGCAGTGTACTGCAGGTGTGTTATTCTTTATTCATACGTGATGCTGGACTGAGTCAACGCCAGCTCTGAAACGCCTCGGCGTTAGATCAAGACGTCTTTGATTTACACTCCTCTGATGTCGCGCTTTCTCCTGTCAGCCTTTGTTTCTCGGGAGATGAAACTTTTTTTTCTTGATGTTTCCTTTCTGAGGGTAAAGCTCATGCAATCTGATGTCGCAAACAAGAAACACATTTTTAGTAGGTTGATGTGTGAAGTTTAGAAGTATGAGCAGTGGAAGACAACGACCTGACTTTTAAGTTAATTAGTCCCTTAAGAATACAAAAATACAAGCTGTCAAAACCAAACAATTTACTTAAATGTTTGTTAGAAATTAAACATTGACTAAAAGCGAGATCAAGATTATTTGAAAGATTAAAAGTTAAACGGGAAAGGCTTCGAATGACTCATTACGTGACGCATACATCACCTTTAAGACACATATAGTAGATGCAGGGTGATGTTTCAGGTGTTTATGTATGGAAGAGTATTAGGGCCAGGCAGGAGAAAAAATTAAAATAATATTTTAGAGGAGGACGATTTTTTTTTCATTATGCACAGAAAAAAGTCGAAATGTCGAGATTAATGTTGAAGTACAAGTTTGAGAAAAAAGTCTAAATGTATTTCAACTTAATTCTCAAAATTTCGTTTTTATTCACAAAATTTCAACTTTATTCTTGAAATTATATTTCAACATTAATCTCGACATTTTGACTTTTTTCTCGTCATTCCGACTTTTTTCTCGAAATTGTATTTCAACATTAATCTCGGGATTTTGACTTTTTTCCCGGACATTTCGACTTTTTTCCCGACATTTCGACTTTATTCTTGAAATTGTATTTCAACATTAATCTCAACATTTCGACTTGTTTCTCGACATTTCGACTTTTTTCTCGAAGTGCACAATAAAAAAAAATCTTCCCCAGTCAAATATTTTTTCTCCTGCCGTAGTTTATGACGTCTAAGGACACTGGTTTAAAAACAGCTTCAGATAAAGTGACAGACACAACTGTCTGAAGACGGTAAGAGCCTACCGTCCCCTCAGACAAGCACACATCATCCCGGCCCAGATGTGGCCGCTGGGCCCAGATGTGGCCCGCTGGCCCCACCCTGGCCGGCTTGGGAAGGTCCTGATGGCCAGACCGTTCCCCGCGGGGCCATGCGGGTCAGAGGCGCTGAGCTGTGGCAGCAGCTGAGGCCATGGGGCTCGCTGTGCCCACTCTCCTCCTAAAACCAGCCCCTGGGACACAGAATGTCACCGTTCTGGTGGAAAAGGAGCCCGAAGTTGTGAGGGTGAGAGGTCTGGATCTACCAGGCTAAGAGACACGTAGAACATCTTTGTGAAACAGTCCAGTTTCCACAAATCTGCAGAAGTACTTAACTAAACAATATTGTAAAAGCTTGTGAAACTGAGGAAACCTTATCTGATGGGGGATTTTTTTTTTAAATGGATGATAGAATTGGCCTTTGAACTGAACCTGTGTTATAAGTCAATTGTGTGGCATTTTGTGTTCTTTTAACTGTGAAAAATGTTGCTCATCTCGACACACTGTATTGGTTCTGGTACCAATCCCCTTGAGAGGGGCTTATCGCTGCACCTTTGGGTCAGGAAATGGGTTTCAACTCTGTCTGTGCACCAAACTAGGGAAAAACAGCCCTTCTTGGAGTTGCTGTTGTGTGTGCTGGGCCTTTTCTGCTGCGGGACTTTCATTAAAAAATTAGAAACACTGGACACTGAAATAATGATTTCAAACAACAGATGGATGGATGACCACATGGAGGTAATGTCGTGTCTTCTGTCCACCGAAGCATCCGAGAGGTGAAGTGAAAGTGAAATGGAGAGAGACTAGGTGAGAAAGGGATTCTTGTGGAAAACCAAGCCCCTTCACTACATGTCCCATTGACAGATAAAGGAAAAAGCTGGCATCAGAAATTCCTACCTCCAGCTTGAAAAGGCCATCCTGAAGGCCAACACAGAAGCTTGGATCATGACACGACAAGAACAAACCCTAAGCATCAAATCCATAGAAGCAAGTGTCCATTACCGCAAACAGGACTTGTTAGAAGTCACCGTGTCCAAGAGGGATTAAACTGGGATCTGATACATGGAGTTGTGTGGATGTGAGGGAATGGGAGGAGGCTCAGGCTGGTGGAGTCGTGGTGGGACTACTGCATGCATGCAGAAACTACATAAACTGGCTTTATTTGACACACTAAATAAAACAAGGTGACTGTCTCTGATTTGGACACAATTTAATCCATACACAACATTTAATCTGTTGGTAAAACTAAGATTTGCTGAATGAATAATGCATGATCTTACTCTAATTGGAACAAGGCATATGTGAAGACCCAGCCCAGTTTAACAGGCCAACCAATGGCAGAAGAGGATTGTTGTGGAGTGGGAGGTGAGGACCCGAATGCAGGGGTGGAGACGGCAAGAGTTCCATGCAAAGTCTTTATTTAAACTTAAAGCGCTGCAGTGCTGGATCCCAAAAAAAAAAACAAGACGTCTCAGCATGAATTAAAAAGATCAGACGAGACAAGGATGCAAAACAAACCTCCACTTGAAGTACCAAGGAATATTACATGACTAAAACAAGGAGCCGGTACCAGACAGAGGATGAAACGGACCTTAAAACCTTAAAAACATATGAAGAATAACGAGGATCAGGCGGGAAGACGAGCCGCCCCGGACACGGACACACACACTCTACAAAATAAAAGAGGAACCATCCAAAGTAAACACATAGATACACAAACCCAAGAAAACAAACAGAACCAAATTACAAAGGGAACCCAACTCGGAAAATAAACTCAGACCCGACGAAACTCATAACAGAAACAAACAGAACCAAAATACAAATAGAAAACACAATTCTGAAAAATAAACCCTGACTTGCCGAACTCATCACAACTAGGACAACAAAGCCGAGGTCCTGGGGGACAAAGTGCAGCCGACGGCTTGTTAACCAACACCCTAATGGTGGGAGACAGAGAGCAGAGACAACGGGGATCAGGATTGGTGTTTTTTATTTAGTTTAGTTTAGTTTATTGGTCCTTTCAATTTCCACAATGGAAATAACCCAAAGTACAGGTGTAAATCATCAGTGTAATACAAAAAATATAATTTTTTGGTGTATGTATGTATGTATGTATGTATGTATGTATGTGTGTATGTGTGTATGTGTGTATGTGTGTGTGTGTGTGTGTGTGTGTGTGTGTGTGTGTGTGTGTGTGTGTGTGTGTGTGTGTGTGTGTGTGTGTGTGTGTGTGTGTGTGTGTGTGTGTGTGTGTGTGTGTGTGTGTGTGTGTGTGTGTATGTATGTATGTATGTATGTATGTATGTATGTATGTATGTATGTATAATTATATAATTTTAACTAAAAACCAAGGACCAAAAGATGTAGAGTGAAGGACAAGCTTATGACGCCTACCCTTTTCACAAAAACGATGTTAGCTTTTATAAACTAGTGCATTTAGGGAATGAAACAAAATACATAAATAGATCCATATGACAGTATAAACAAAACTGTACTGTTTGCGATTTAGACTGTGTAACTGTACACAAACATACAGCATATTCCATATGTCATTACTAAATATCATTCCATACAGTATATATATAAGCACATACATACACACACGCATACTGTATATACATATATATACATACACACACATACGCATATATACACATGTCCATAGGTACATGCCTATGGTTATTATACCTTTGCTTGTATTAATCATTTTGAATTGTAATAACGTGCTACACATTTCTATTTCTGTATCTAAACTGTTCCACAGATTAACTCCTGTCACTGAGATCATCGTTGTTTAACGTTGGTTCTTGCCTTTGTTTTCCTGAACATATATGTTCCCCTTAGTTCATATTTGATAACTCTGCTTTGGAAGAGCTTTTAAATACTGTCAGGAAGTGTTTTATTGTTGATTTTATGTGGCCATCCCTGCCAACAATCAGCTCAAACAAAAGGAGCTGGAGAACACGAAGGAAAGGTTGGCAGTAGTCAAAGATGGAGTGTCTTCACCAGTTTCACTCGCTTGAAACAAAGACGTGTGCTGTAGGTCTTGCTCCTACTTTAGAAATTCCTATTTTGGTGATTAATTTCAGCACATACTGGATGAATCTATTATCCACACCACTGGGCCTTAATACATGTATCTGGATACCCCGCTGAACATTAGTGACGAGGACATCTTCCTGGAGAAGATACTCTACGCTCACTCTATTAATATCTGTCTAGTTATATTCTGTGTCCGCTGCCGCGATGTGTGCGTGCGGCAGAGAGCGATCCAAACGTATTACACTCTGATTGCATGAATTGCTTTGAAGTCATTAAGTAGATGATGCGTAATGGATCTATCAGATGCTTCAGTAAGTTTTAATGCATTTGCATTTAATTATCTGACGGGCTCAGTGAGTCCGTGATGGGATATCTCGCATTTTTTTCCGATAAAGATGTAACCTAGTGAAGTGATTCCAATTTTTGGTACATCAACTGATTTGGGCAGAATAATGTATTTCAGTTTGGTGTTGGCAGCTCAAGTTGGGAGGGTCATCGTGAATGCAGGTTTGGTACGTCCAAACGAGACACAGAACGTGAACGATAAAGTGGGAAGTCTCAATAATCCACAGTATTAGGCAACAT
This sequence comes from Cololabis saira, assembly GCF_033807715.1. Lineage (NCBI taxonomy): Eukaryota > Metazoa > Chordata > Actinopteri > Beloniformes > Belonidae > Cololabis > Cololabis saira. Next base: position 39,726,249 of record NC_084593.1, on the reverse strand, counting down.
GTTTGCAGTTCTACTGTTGCTGGTATTTTGGTCCGTTCCTCCATGCAGATCTCCTCTAGAGCAGTGATGTTTTGGGGCTGTCGCTGGGCAACACGGACTTTAACTCGCTCCAAAGATTTTCTATGGGGTTGAGATCTGGAGACTGGCTAGGCCACTCCAGGACCTTGTAATGTTTCTTATGAAGCCACTCCTTTGACAGCTCTTTGGTCTTGGCCATAGTGGAGTTGATAACCAGTTAAAACAGATGCCATTAATACAGGTAACGAGTGGAGGAGCCTCTTGAAGAAGAAGTTACAGGTCTGTGAAACCCAGAAATCTGGCTGGTTTTTAGGTGACCAAATACTTATTTTACCAAGGAATTTACCAATTAATTCAGTAAATCTACAATATGATTTCCTGGATTCTTTCCCCCCATTCTGTCTGTCATAGTTGAAGTTTAGCTATGATGAAAATTACAGGCCTCTCTCATCTTGCACTATTGGTGGCTGAATAAATACTTTTTTGACCCCCTGTATGCTACTAACATGGATGCAGCAACCTGTCACAGTCATGGTGCGACAAATGAGTCAGTCCAAAACATCTCACCTGCATCACAATCAAAGGACACTGGTTTTGATAACTCTCCAATTGTGGTAATTGCGTGGATTAAAATGTAATATTAAATACTAGTAAAGCATTACCCAGAACATAGCCTACTTGATGAGACTGATGAGACTTCCCTTCAGCAGTTTGTAAAATTGCTCCCGTACTTTTAGTGTAATTACCCGCCGCTCTTTACACTATCATTTTCTACCTGCTCTGCTTTTACCATAAAAAATGTGTCTGATGTCTCAGTCTGGCCTTTTGATTTCAATTAAATAGTATTAAGGCAGTCAGAAAAACCTTTCTTAATTTGAATGTATGGATTGTGGCATCAATACCAATGAATTCAAATGATGGGGCTTATTGTTTACAAGCTTTCTTTTTAAAACCCCACTGATTGTAACCTGATTGTAATGTTAGGTTTCAGGATATAACATTAGACCAGATTAAAGTCCACCTATTAAATACCCAACCGGTAAAGATGATTTATTCATGATAACAGGAGAAGTTAATCTCTTTTGAGGACGGTTTTTACTAGTTTTTAATGCTCCAAAATCTAAAGCTGGTTTAGATAGAGAGCTTATCTTATCTTGATAACTGAATGAAGGTAACTAGCTAATGATGCTGTAAGGACCAATCACCTCCCAGAATGCTGATAGAACTGCTTTCAGAAACATCGTGTGGGTCAGAATTACCAAACAGATCCAGGGCAGCAAACAGAGGACGAATGAAATCAGTTTAAATTTTTCCCACATTCCGTTTAAATTTTTTCCATTTTTGGTCTTTTTCGGTTTTTAATTTTTGAGAATTTGGTTTTTAGCATTTTATGCAAATGTAACCCCAACACAGTATATCAAGTAATGAAATATAGACAATTTATTTAATTATAACTGAAAACTTTTATGTTTTCATACCTTTAAACATATTGAAAGGCAAAAACATGGCACCAGTTATTCTTGTGTCCAACAAAACATTCCTTTTTTAGGCATAAACAAAAAAAATACCAAAAGTTGTGATGATGAAAAAAAATCTATCTTTAGACATACAGACCCACCTATCCTGGTTGTCCCTGCTGCTTTACTGGCATCACATTTTTAATGGATGGAATCCTTTTACTCGTTAGTTCCTCTCACAGCTTGGACCCTGAAGTTCACTCAAATTTGACATCGGATTAATTTAAAAGGCTTGATGACTCATCTATCACACGGTTAAATCTGTAGTGAATATCCGTCCAGATTGCTCAGATTACAGTTCTTGTTGTCCTAATAAATGCAGAAAGACGCTCTTAACATTCTCCCTGTACTGTTAATTCTTGCCATTGACCCGTTCTTTGTACGTTTTGACCGTATAGAAACATAATTCTCGTCAGTTGTGTGAAATAAGACCTGGAAACAGGAAATGTGGCATTGAATTGTCAAATTGGTTTAATTCACCGTACGAATTGTTACAGATTACTTTTGTAATACTGTATTTGACCCGGTCTTTGTACGTTTTGACTGTATAGAAACGTAATTCTTGCCATTGTAGGAATGAGATGTACCTGCTGTACTCTACTGCCCTTACTTTTTAACAACTAGTGCTTTTTATTATTTTACCTCTTTTTTATCATTTTATTTGTTATTTACGGTCTAATTGTGTCTGGCTGCTTTTAATGTTGATGTAAAGCACTTTGAATTTCCTTGTGTTGAATTGTGCTATACAAATAAACTTGCCTTTCCTTGCCTCGTTAATATCGGCCTAGTTATATTTGGTAATTTGACCTTTCAGATGGCAAGTATCAGAATGAATGTTCTCTAAAACCCAGGGACCCTGTTATTCATGCACATTCTGAAAGGCAGCTCTCCTCAAGATCACATTTTACACCAACGCATCACCTCCGTGATGCACAGTAGATTTGCTTGCCCTCTCCTCGCTGGCTGACTGTGTCTGGTTTGTTATTGTTGTGGTGGAAGTTATTCACTCACCTTGTGGCATATATACTCGTGCACGATGTTCCAGAGTGTCTGGAGATCCTCTCAGCTCCAGCCTGAGCTCCGTTGCTGCCTGTGGTGGGTCAGCGGTCAGAGGCCGCTGGGCGAGCTGCTCTGCTGCTGAGACGCTGCGTTCAGGAGCCCTCGTTTGGTTGAAACTCATTCAGATTCAGCTAAATAAACACAATTTAACAGTGATAATGCGATCACTGCAAGTATCTAACTCAAGTATATTCCTTAAGCCATCGGAAATGGACAAAAATAAATAACTAAATGTAAAAGAAATACTATATTTGGATACTTTTTTTTTCTTTTCAGGAATTTTCAAAATGAGGTCATAATGAAATATTTAAAAGTTAAGGGCACCGGCTAAAAGCTGCATGCCATCTTGCACGTACTGAATATTTCAGTTCCTACCTCTCAGAATGCTCCTCAAGACCTCAGTTTACCCTAATTAAATTAGCGTGTGTGTGTGTGTGTGTGTGTGTGTGTGTGTGTGTGTGTGTGTGTGTGTGTGTGTGTGTGTGTGTGTGTGTGTGTGTGTGTGACAGGACCACGGTGGCAGCAGACAGTGGCGTGCCGATGTGTCAGTCAGGCCTCTGGACTCCGCAGAAGAGCAGGTACCAGACTTTACTTCTGATTTACTCTCTTTTACTTCCACACGCCGTTTACTATTGAGATTGTTTCCTCGTTGTTGTTGTTTCTTCTTGATATTTATGTAATTGTGTCAATCATGTCTTCTTTTTATCGTGAAACACTTCTGAACTTCTGTTGTTGGGTTCATTTTCGAAGAAAAACTACCCTGTCAGTTGTCATAAGCAGCTAATTTTATTTATCTTTTGAACTTGTGTGTTGAAACTTTCACCGTCTCCTCTGACACTGCTGGATCAAAGGGTTAATCATTTTTGAAAATGTGACTTTCTATGGCTGAGGAAATAAATTGTGTAAAGCTGTGTCCCTGACACCGAGAGATGAAAGGAGAAGACAAAGTTAAGGCAAGTTAAGAGAATTATGAAACACGGATAAGAACATCAAAGGGAAAAAAATTATGTGTCTGTGATTTCAAGCGTGCGTGTTGAAATTCTGGAGGTAGACGCGGCGGTTTAGTCATGCTGCAGGTGCTGGGAGGGTGTGGAAGTTTATTTGAAAATCTCCGTGGAGAAGATGCTCAAAGATAAGTGACATTTCTGTTGAATCTTGTTCTGAAGCTGCAGTGGAGCTTGAGAGCAGCGGCGGAGTGGCGGAGTGGACTTCCCTCCGCCGGCCGTGTTTGCTCTCGTCAAGCTCTTAAGCCAGTGTTTATCCCAGCATGCCATCACTTTCTTTTAAACCCTTTCTCTTCCTCTCCCTCTTCTACTGTCTGCTGATCCCAGCGTGCCATCTCTCTTCCTGTCTCACTTGTTTCCTTTTCCCATCCTCCCTCCATCCCTCCGTGCTCCGTTCACAGCAGGGAGCCGCTCAGTTGCAGCGTCTCTCTCTTTCAACTGCTCTCGCTTTTTCCTCCAAAATGTTCTTCTTTAATCGGAGCCAGGATTTCACGCCACGCTGCTCCTCCGTTTAAACTTGTTGTCTTCTTTGCTCACCTGACTCTTCAAAGCCATCTCTTTCTTAATGTTCTCCTGTTTCACTGGCCTGACGCTAGTGTTGTTTTTATCAGCCTGGTTCATTTTAGTTTTAGTCTAGTCTTTGGGTCAAGCTATCATTTTAGTTTTTATTAGTTTTAGTCACGTTAATTCTCCTTTTAGTCGTGTCAAGTCGACTAAACATCTGAGCATTTTTAGAATTGTCCAGGAACATTTTAGTCTAGTTTTAGTCGAAAAAAAACTGATGACATTTTAGTCTCGATTTAGTCGACGAAAACCGATGACATTTTAGTCTCGTTTTAGTCAAAGATTGTATTTACCCAAACCCATTTTACGATTCAAACAAGGTACATATATTCATTCAAGATACAGAAGACTCTAATTTGAGTTTACAACATATTTATTTTTCTACATTTCTCCCCGTCTTTTTCTTTTTCGAGACACATTGGATTTTCTTTTCCACGTCTATGTAGGAAAGTGTATCCAAAGATGGATCTTCTTCTTCTCCCAGCCCCAGAGCAGATCCTCGCGTTTCTCTATGGAACTTTGTGAGACACATTTTAGCAGAGTTTTTATTTTGTAATCTACATTTCAGTCTTGTTTTTATTCCTCTACGATATTGCATTATACATTTAATTATCGTTATCGTCACATGACCAGCATTTTCGTTGCGTCTCGTCTCGTTTTCTCAGGTGATAAAGGTTCGTTGACGATGATATTTACAGTAGTCATCATTTTTGTTGATGAAAGCAACTTGATACTGCACTAATGCGAGAGCTGGGCTTGTGATCCACAGCCTTGGTACTTATGGGTTTCATGCACTGAGGTTCACATTTATGGCTGATGTCAATTAAGTATTTAGATCACAAAATGGGAATAATTTATCAATGCTGGTCCACTCTGTGGCAGAACCGTGGCTCTGATATAGAAAGTGTGAAACCCGGTCTGCTGTGTAGACGATGGACTGCTCTGGGAAGAACCTCATGTTTCTAAGCGTTTCTGTGAACGTAATCCTTGTTTTCAGGGACTAAGACAACTGATGGGCCTTTATAGCTCAAGTACAGTTTGTTAGAAGAAGTTAAGAAAGTACGTTCAGTCTTTTTACTTTGTAATTTCCGCTTATTCTCCAGAAAACTGCACTTGAGCTTACTGTAGTTTCCCTCTGACGAGTCCCATCCCGCTGGCCTGAGAACGCCATGTTTACGGACGCGTGGATGGGACAATAGTTACCTTTCTCCTGCAGTTATCTAGATGCGACTATGAAGAGCCTCGGCTCTTACTTCGCTGGAGGAAACAATTTGTTACAGTAAACATTGCACGACTGTGCAAAAATCTCCAGCCAATTTAAAACGTTTATTGTTTCTGTCCAAAACAAATGTGTAGTAGAAAGCTGCGTCGGAGAGAAATCCACCTTTTGGTTGTGTTGACAGCTTTTTATTTTCTCTGGGGAAAGTTGTGCTTGGCAGTACAAATCCCAAGGCAGGCGTCATCCAAGCAAGGCAAGTTTATTTGTACAGCACAATTCAACACAAGGAAATTCAAAGTGTTTGGCCTTTTCAGAGCACTCCATTGTTTAGAGGGAAGAGTTGGTAGTTTAGTAGTATCGGTGTGACAAACGTGCACCTGAGTTGATGAGAGCTGTTACATCCGTCCTGCAGTCACATCCTGAAATCTTAAACTATAATTTGCTTCGTTCAGCAGTGATGTCTGTGATTAGGTATCCTTTGCTCCTTGTGTGATTTGACATTGCCAGGTAAAATTTTCAGATTTTTCTTCTTTTTTTTTTTCATCAAAAACTATAAGTCTTTAGTCTTTTAAAGACAACTGGATTAAATCATCTGTTTCCATTTGAATGAGCTACTATGTATGATTGATTAGCTCACATGAAACTCACTTTCATCAAATAAAAATATGAAAAATGACCCAGAGAGGAATAAGAAGACTAATGCAGCAAGTAACCTCTTAATCTCTAAGGAAGCATTAAAGCTGGCGTGGCGGTGTCACCACATTATATCTGTAGCAGACAGAGTGCAGACTTTATAACCACCATCTCACATAGAGCACGTCTTCACCGTTATCCCAGAAGAGCTGGGAGAAGCCGGGCTCTGGGTTCCAACCAGCCAAACATTTGAGAGTCCTGGGGTGTTTGCAGCAGAAGCTGTGGTCGCTGTAGGTTGTGGAGCGGCTCTCTGTGGATTGGGATCTACCCACAGATTACTTCAGGTTCAATCAATGTGGTACTCGCAGAGATTGGAGACCACATGAAAACCTCAGACTGTTTGTTTCGCTCGTACTTTCTCGAGTACTTTCTAAAAATATATTGAGGCCCAGTGCTGACCTGTCGGGGGAGGCAGCTGCTGCAGGGACGGTATGTTGTCGTGGGTGGGACCGGTCTGCAGAAAAATGTATGTCCATGGTAAGTACGGAAATAACTGTTGTCTGAATGCACGGATGCAGCAGGACATTACGCTGTAAAAGGCCGAGGAGTGGTCATGATTAGGGATGGGAATCGAAAAACCGGTTCTTGTTGAGAACCAGTTCCCAGTGTTTCAATTTTTTGGAATCGTTTGCCTTTTTTGCAAATGATTCCCTTATCGATTCCAGCAGAAAAAAACATGGCGACAAAGTGGCATAAATGCTTGAAAGTTAGGTTACATTTGACCAAAAAGGATGAAAATAGGGCGACTTGTTGTTATTCACAGCTGAAGACACCATAAGTCCAGAAAGATCGTGTATCCTTCCTGAAAAAGCAGATATGCTTATTTTTCTACAAAAGAATTATTAATTCTTCATAGTTGATGGTTTCAGAATTGCACAATGCACAGTTCCATCGGACTTGAGTTGATTGTATTTGTCACTGGCTAGTTTTATTTTTGAGTGCTCAGCTCAGATATCCTTTTAAAAAGGAGAATCTTAATTTACCTTAATTTAATATTTATTTTATTATTATTATTTTATATTTATCTTCAAAACAACACATTTTTTCTGGGGCCCCCGTGGCCCAACCATGGAGGCGCCCAAGGATGGGGGCGTCTTAAGACCTCACTGTTGACCTCACTTGTATTTTTTTGTTCAAAGATATAAAACAAAGTTGATGCTAATCGACCTGTTTGTTCTCCTTTTTTCAAAATGGGAATCGATAAAGAATCAATTCCCATCCCTAGTCATGATATAGAGGGTCTGCATTGACGTCACTTTCCCACTGGACCAGCCCCCTTACTCACACTGAGTGGCAAAAACCGCTGCAACTAGTGGAGAAGACGGGATAACAGCCGATTATGGGCTTAAATTAAAGGCAGTTTGACTTGACAGTGACCCGTACAGTTACCAAGAACCAGTGGTCCATGGACATTATTTGGTACAGTTACCAAGAACCAGTGGTCCATGGACATTAATATTTGGCCACGAATCCAGTTTCCTGATATTTATATGTACTTCATTTCTACGCCGGGGAAATACACAAAGCAAAGCTTGAAGACTTACAAAAGTCTTGACGCTTGGTCCGAATTCAAGGCAGGATTGGTTGTATAAATTAAAGTGATGAGGACACTGAACTTTATGATTTGACCGTTTAACGTTAGCTACCCAAAAATCTAACATTACCTGATACAATGATATTTGTATGTATCTTTTAACTGTTTTTATTGTAACTGTGAAGCGCTCTGTGACCATGGTCTGTGAAGGGCGCTGTACAAATAAAGTGTACTTACTTACTTACTTACAAAATGGGAACCGCAAATCCAAGTTTCGGTGTACAGTCGATCACACAACAGCTCTTTCCCAGTTTAGATGTTTTCCAGTTGCTCAAACTGAAAGTTTACGCTGCTGCTCAGTCTTTCTGACACTCAGTCTTTCTGACACTCAGTCTTTCTGACACTCAGTGGGCGAAACCCGCTGAGAAGTTGCATCTGTGATGTCATGTGCATTCCCTCTATTCCCATCCCTAGTCATGATGTGATCAATGTGTATCTTATTTCCTAGAGCCACTTCCACGCCTGGTCAGTCTGTACTGTATGTGTGCTTTTCATGTTTGCTAGAGAGCTGTGGCTCCCACCGCCCAGCCGCTTCAGCATAGGGCCCTGCACCCCCAGCCGCACGCTAAGCGCCCGCCGCTGGTCCTCCAGCAGCAGCCGACGGCGGGCCGGAGGTCCCACCGCACCCTGCCCAAGGACCAGACCCAGCTGCTGTCCCTGCAGCACGACCACAGACACAGGGAGAAGGAGAAGCAGAGGGAGAGGCAGAAAGAAACGAGCGCGGCAGCTGTCCAAAAGCTCACCGCCATTAGTGGGAACAAAGCTGCTGCTGCTGCTGCCGCTGCTGCTGCTGCTGCTGCTGCTTCACACCGGCGCGCTGCAAACAGCCAGCGCACCGCGGTAAACCCCGCTTCCCTCCAGAGTCTCGCACCTCTCACCGCCTCCACAGCCCTCGTCTTCCTGTTTGTCTTTCAGTTTAACTTTATTAAGTCCATTTCTCTGTTTACCCTTCCCCCCCGACTCGTCCTCACATCGTGCATGGTTTACATTGCATGACCTCTGTCCTGCTAGCAGTTCTTATTTGTGTGCCTTATGTAGGAAAACTGTAAAATGATAGTATTTATCAGTTTCAGGCTTTTATTTTTCACATAAATTCATCCAGGAGGATTTTGCCTGTCAGGGACCACAAGTGCTTCCTCTGCACTTTGCTGCTTTTATGTATTAGGGGGAAAATAGGACTTAAGATTGACAATATGGCATTATTTATCAAATTAAAATCAAGTCAAAATTGAGGAAGAGTAACTAAAACTATGTACACCCTAAGAAAGTAAGTAGCAGCCAAGCCCCTGGATCAAATGCACATGATAATCTAGTAACGAAGAGGCCAGTCTGCTTGGAGACAAATCAGAAACTCATCGTAAACAGTTTGTTGAGTAAAGGTGACAATGTTTGCCAGGAAAAAGCATCTTCTCTCTAAAAGAAGGTGCTCAAACGCAAAGCTGCATTTGAGCAAACTGCAAGTCTTTGATAAGACTGTCCTGCAGACGTTAGACACAAACCAAATGTCACTTTTTTTTTCTCCATCATGCCTTTCCATGACAATGGAAGAGTTGTCTGCATGAACTTATACAGCTCAGCACATACCCTGATGAAGAACCCACATCCCAGGTGAATTTTGAAGAGTTCACTTTTAGAGTGGAAGCAAGGTGGAGAGAGAGGAACCATTCCTCCCTCGATCGGATCGTAAGATATTAATACAAATAGCAATGGCGCTGACAAAATTGCTGCGAGAATATGAGGAAGGCAGAATTACAAGAGACATGGCAGCAGCACCTTCCTCCCCAAGTCGCTGCTACACTTTCTGTAAGTGCAGCAGCAAAAGTAAGAGGATGGGATTGTGCTTATCAACAGGAGAATAATACTCACCATTTCACTGTAAAGGAGCATCTCCTTCTCCTGGACATTGAACTGTTAGCCTTTAGTATCTGTCTCATTCCCTACCGAGAGCGCTGGTTATTTTGGGCTCATGTTATACGTATGTCACGTAATTACGTCAGCTCAGTTCACGTTTAGCTACAAACCCAACACCTTGACACGTTTACAGCAGCCTTCTATTTCTCATCCTTTTCTTCAACTGCTCCACAATGCAAATATTAGATATGCAGACACCCCATCTGCTGGCAGAGCAGGTCATAACCCCCCTCATGTCTGGAGGGATCACGGGGAGCAGGGCTGCTCTGGGGCTGCACACTCACATGGGATGGAGATGACGTCACTGCCATGTCTGCATAAACTTCTGTATCAAGAACATTACAATCTGTACAGTGAAATGTTTCCCCGATCACAAACCCCCAGATCACCTCTGACCTTAAAGAGCTTAAAGAGCTCCTGAAGAGTGTGGAGAAACAGTTCCAGATCAGACTTAATTCAATCAAACGGGTGTGCCAGAAAAAGCTGGAGAGCTCAGCTAGAACAGTGTCAAAATAGTGGTTTCTTAACCAAACCAGGACTGTTCATGACCGAGCTGTTACTACATGTATATTTAGACAACCTTTTAGAAGAATAACTGTGTTGAAATGCTCCTCAAGTTAAGTCTGACAAAAAGTTATGAAGGCTTTATATTTCCACAGCAGAATGTATTGTGAAAACAAAACCTAATCAGCAAACATTGAAAGAGAAAGCTTTAACTTATCAAAGTTTCAAACGCCCTGCATCATAATTAATATTACTGATCATATCTAACTTCATGTCTTTGTGCAGTACCATCGAGATAAAGATAAATACAAGCGTCTGATAGTCGCTATACTTTATACTCTATAAAGTAGCATTTAAACAATTAATTACTGTATATGTCAGATTAAATGAAAATGTGTAATAAATATGTAGATTTGGTGTATAAAGGGAGAATATGTTTGAAATGTCATGACTGTAAGTGAGGTAGGTCATGTTTTGGTCATGTTGCAGTAGCAGCAGAAACTGCAGCCTCCTAAACTTTCATTTCATGCCATTCAGTCATTAACACCTTCAAAACCATGACTTTGCAACCATGATTTAAGTTCTGATGTGGATCAGTGAGTGAATCAACTGCTCTGCTTCAGATGGACCTGCAGGAGTCGAGCATCGCCAGGATGCTGCTGGCCGCCGGTCTGCCCGGGCCCATGCACCAACGGCTGGGCTCTGGGAGCAGCTCCAGCCCATGCACCCCGGCCATGCAGAGGGCTCACTTCAGCCAGGTCTGCACACGTCTGCACACGTCTGCCCCACCACACACACGTCTGCCCTACCACACACACGTCTGCCCCACCACACACAAGTCTGCCCCACCACACACAGGTGGGGCTTTTCCACCAGTTCCTGCTCGGCTCTACTCATATCAGCTCAGCTCGACTCAACTGGGCCAAGTTTCTTTTCCATAACAATCCAGCACCTGGAGCAGAAGTAGGAGGTTGGAGAGAAGCTGCTGTGATGTATTTGATTGTGTATCTAAACGGAGAAGACAACAACACTAAAGATGTAGAACCTGGAGGAGATGATAGATGTGCTGCTGGGTCTGTGGCTTGTGTTCCATATCAAGTTAAAAAATGAGAGTGAGAGAAGATTCAAGCTGCGATAGTTTGTCTCTGTGCTGCTGAAAAGTCAGCTGGAGCCGCGAACAGCTATGAAGAGACAGAGCTCCTGGTGGATCTGGTCGTTCCTTATCACCCGTCTAGATCCCTTTTTAATTCTCTCCTCAGCACCAGGTTTATGAACATCTGACTCTTTAGTGTTGTTGTCTTCTCCGTTTAGATACACAATCAAATACATCAGAGCAGCTTCACTCCAAACTCCTACTTCTGCTCCAGGTGCTGAATTGTTATGGAAAAGAATCTAGGCCGAGTTGAGATGAGTAGAGCCGAGTAGGTTCTAGTGGAAAAGCGCCATTAGAACCTCGGCAGAGTAGTTACAGAAAAAGTATCTACTCGGTACGTTAGACCCCTTGTGGAGAAAAGCAAAACCGAGGCGAGCCTGGCTGAGTAGGTACTAGTGGAAAAGTGAAATGCAGGATGTTGCCACCGTAACGACAGGGATAATGCTGCATATTTACCCGTCCTTCAACCAACTCCTCTGTTTCCTCCCAGAACGCTAACCTGCGCTCCAGCCGCGACGCCCCTCACAGCAGCTCCATGTCAGACATGGCCATCTCCCCCCTGTCCCCGTTCCCCCCCACGTCCCCCACCGACAGCGTCTTCTGGGACTCAGCCGAGACGCCCCCTAAGGTGAGTATCATCTGTGCTCGCAGCCCACGTGTCACACAGTCGCTTCCAGTGCCAGCAGGTTTCACAACGCACCTAAATGAAGCATAAATGCACCAGATGTGCACTTTTGTTTTCCTGACCTCTAAAGAGGGGATGTTGTTAGCACCGTGCCAGTCGCAGGCTGCGTCACACGGCGCAGATAAATGTGTGTGCTAAGCATCTTCTGCTGCTGTCAGGCCGGGTGGAGGAAGTGGGACGCACAGCACGGGGGGGTTGTCAGATGCTTTATTCTTTATTTCATTCATTAACAGAAAAACAAAACAGTTCAATATAATTACAACAAATCTCTTTCCTTGAATGAAAGGGAACGTAAAGAAGACTAAGCTTATTTTATCTGTCCCTTTTTCCTAAGAAATCCAATTTCAATTATTGTAATAATAAAAAAAACAAATGACAAATTACGCAATTTAAAAAAAACAACACTTTCCAATAAACGTAATTTAAAACAAAACCAAAACTACAACAAAGTTATAAAATAACACAAAATAACTGATTGTCAAACAGATAGTTGTATTCTTTTTTGATTCATAGAAAAAAATATGACAATGGTGCTAAAAAGAGAGAGAGAAAAAAAAAACAACTAACTTAACAATTATCATGGTATTTCTTCATCAAACTGGCTTTTATTATTCTTTTAAATGTTTGATTTGCATTCTTTGGCTTCTGTATCCAGATTGTTCCATAAACTGATACCTTTTACAGAAACACCTGGGTTGGTGTGTGTGTGTGTGTGTGTGTGTGTGTGTGTGTGTGTGTGTGTGTGTGTGTGTGTGTGTGTGTGTGTGTGTGTGTGTGTGTGTGTGTGTGTGTGTGTGTGTGTGTGTGTGTGTGTGTGTGTGTGGTAGCTGTTTCAGCTCCGAGTCTGTTAAAAACAGCCCCTAACACCGAACACATCTGGCACATCCAAGAACCTCTCCGTCACTCGCTCCCTCCCCGGGTGTTTAACGAGAGGACTGCCGGTCGGTATATTCACTACCAGAACTACATATGGACTTGATAACAGAACTAATAACTCCTCCAGGGAGGGGAGGGGGGCCGTGTTTTGTTGTCGAAGTAACTGGAGGCCATATGGAGTTGATGGAGCAGCTAATAAGACGAGGCTCTCTGTTCCAGCGCGGTGGCAGAGTGAGTCTGCTCTGCACCGTCTCCTGTTGGGGACCGTCATAGCCGGCTGGCTCCAACGCAGCCCAGCCAGGCATTAGCCGTCCTCTCATCGCTCGGAATATGAACAATTTCACATCTGAACAGTCTCCTGCTTTGAAATCCTCAACCGAAAGTGAGGAAAAGGAACAAACTGAACAAATATTGTTCCTGAGCAGAGCGTAGTGGAGGAGAGGAAGCAGCGAACGGCAGACCTGCTGGTGTGTGTGCAGGACGTGGGCACCCTGTCAGAGGGCTGATGGGTAATTCCCACAGCTCTCTTCCTGCCCGCTCGGGCGTGCCTTCCTCTCTGACACCGTGTCGTATGACCCCGGATGTGTGCGGTCAGACGCTGGCTCAGCGAGTTGCTCGGTTTGGGAGGACTCGGATTTAAAAAAAAAGGATGAGTGATCCTGCACTTCTCATAGCTGTTCCTGTCATATCAAAAAATCCAACACTGTTACAAAAATCTGAGGAGGTTGTGAAATCCCCATGACTCAGACTGGACTCATGCTGTTTTAAGCAATTTAGACGTGCATTTGATTCAGTAATACGTTGTTAATCACCAGAGATTAATTATATCTTAGTGTGTTTAGTCTTTAGTGTATTAGCTTTGATGTATTCAGAGCAGCTGATATATAAATTAATACATGAATAGTTTATTTCGGTTACATTACATTATATGCAACTTAACCTGTGTGCATGTAACTGACAAAACATTATCATACATATTTAGACTTATCAGTTTCACACAGTAAACAATAACACACAAACTGTGCATTTTCTGGTCATAAAAATACAAAAAAATACAAGCATTTTGGGATGGGACCCTAGAGCCATGGAGAAAGTTTTGGGATATGGGATTCCTAAAGAGTTATTTACTTAGGACTGATACCAGAGGATGTAATAAATAAAGAGGACATATACATTTTTAAAATTCTATCTCTTGCGGCTAAGAAAGCCATTACAAGAAATTGTCTGAAGATGGAGTCACCTGGACTGAGCCAATGGTTGGACATTGTAGAAGAAATACGATCAATGGAACTAATTACCTACAGCCTACGACTTAAAACAGAGATGTACTTAGCAAGATGGACAAAAGAAGAATTTTATATTATATTAACGGATACAGGGTTCCTACGGGTGCTTAAAATCCTGAAAAGTGCTTGAATTTCAATGTTGTGTTTTCAAAGTGCTTGAATTTTAGTTTTAGTGCTTGAAAGTGCTTGAAATTGTAACTGTGTCTTTCAGAAAAATTGGGATCAGACTGTATAGTTTAGTTATTACAAGGAGAAATAAAATCAGTAAGATAAAACCTAACTAGATGTTTACAGCACGATACAATGTATATAATTGGGATAAAAAGCGGAAAAAATAATTATGAGTATATATATTCCTGTAGATATTTTACCCCAGAGATAAGGTGCTTGAAGATTTTGAAAATGATCCTTGAAAGTGCTTGAATTTGATCTTGAAAAATGTGTAGGAACCCGGATAGCCCCTTGAGATGAATCATCTCGTTTTCGAGGGGGTCCAACATAAAACATACAACACAGGACAAAACAGTCACATACAACATACAAAATAAAGGCTCTCATACAAAACGGCATTATTAAATAAGACAGTAGTACAGTAGTGTCTCCCCCCTCTTGTTTTCTTGTATTGTTGTATACCTGTTTTTGTTGTTTGTCTATTATGTCTGAAAATTTAAAAATAAAGTTAAAAAAAAAACGGGGGGACTAAACTAACCCACAATACAGCGTTGAGTCTCACAGGCCTTGATACGTACAGTCAAAGCAGGGGAACAGCTCACACTGGAGGAGAGGAGAATGGAGGCTCAGGGTTTCACACCTTATAAATTTGAAACTTTGACAGTGTTTTGGATAGAAAGTGAAAGGAAAATGAAAAACCCCGTTGCCTTTGAGATGCTCGGTATGTTTTCAGTAATAATCTCCCCGTGCACCATTACAGGTTTGATTGCATTCTTCACGACAGTCTTTAAGGCACCCCGAGGTCGTGTGCATTCACTTTTCATAGCGGCAGAAACATTTTTTAATTATCTGAAACTCAGTTTCCGACCAGATTCCTCTAAAGAGACGTCAAACTAGCAATCATAAACGCCGGGAGACCATCTTTCTATCCATCCATCCTGCCTTTTCTATCCATATGGTTTCATTCTGTCTGTTTTAATAACCTGGCTTTCCGTCTTCCAGGTCCCCGAACGCACCACCTCAAAGTTTCACTGTCGAGAGCTGGTGAAGGAGCACAAGAGAACGGCCTCAAGGTGGAGTATTTCTGCAGTATTTCTGCGGCGTTGACGCCTCACACGGCAACACGCCGCCCCTTAGCATCACTCAGGCCGTGCTTCTGCTTCATCAACCTCTCTTTGTCTTCTTTCTTTGTTAGAAAGACTTTCTCCTAGAAGAAATTAGATAAATTTACTTTATACTTGAAATAGCACGTACAACGTAAAGAGAATTATGTACTATTTGATAATGTAATTAAATGTCCCCTCAAAACAAGTCTTAGTTTAGTTTAGTTTATTTCGTTTATTTCGAACATGTAAAAAAAAAAGACAAGAAAACAAATCCAGGTGGGCATTCCACCACATAAAGAAAAAAACCAACATCAAAACACATATTTCATAAGTTACATGTTCGAAAAGGAGTGGGAGGAAGTATAAACTTATTTAATCCCTCCCCCTTTCCATAACTAAACATAAATTATTTTTTATATTATACACTAATTTGTATGAATATATATCATTTTTACAAAAAATACCTGTTTAATACAAGATGTAAGCTCTATCATAAATATAATATAACTATGATATCAATATAATACGTATACCTTAGTATATAAACATACAAACACAACATGATAAAATAGCAGAACACACAGCTGCTGATCTTTTAACACAGTCTTCACTTTTATACCTCAAATAAACCATTTCTTTATATTTCTTCTTAAATTGTTTTATGTTTCTACATTCTTTTAATTCCAAATTCAAACCATTCCACAGTTTAATTCCACAAACTGATACACAAAATCTCCTTTTTGTTGTACGCACGAATAAAGATTTGAAGTTTAGGTTTCCCCTTAAATTATAACCCCCTTCCCTCTCAGGGCGTCTGGGAAATAAAAGAGTGAATATTAAATATAGATCATGTTGGCCTCTAAACTGTTTTGCATTAGAGGAAGCCAACATATTTGTGTTGACTGATAACATTTCTGTGCTCCTTTAAGGCTGCTTAAATGGTCTTGAGTGGGAAAAAATAGTTTGACTGCTGAAATCAACAACTGTGTATGAATATCTTATAGTATAACTATGTGACAATGGAGCGCTGTGTCCTGTAACTGGATTAGAGAGGTAACAGCAGTCACTGGCAGCATGAATGTGCACGCCTCTTCCCTTAGCTGTGCTGTTGGATTCATGCTGGGAATGATACGGAAGAGTATTAGGGCCATGCAGGAGAAAAAATATTTGAGAGGAGGAAGATTTTTTTTTATTGTGCACTTCGAGAAAAAAGTCGAAATGTCGAGAAAAGATTGTCGAGATTAATAGTTGAAATACAATTTCAAGAATAAAGTCGAAATTTCGTGAATAAAGTCCAAATTTCGCCTTTTTTTTCAACATTTCGACTTTTTATCTCGAAATTGTACTTCAACATTATTCTCGGCATTTCAACTTTGTTCTCGACATTTTGACTTTTTTCTCGACATTTTGACTTTTTTTCGACATTTCGACTTTTTTCTCGACATTTTGACTTTTTTCTCGCCATTTCGACTTTTTTCTGGACATTTCGACTTTTTTCTGGACATTTCGACTTTTTTCTGAACATTTAGACTTTTTTCTCGTCATTTCGACTTTTTTCTCGAAAAAAAAAATCTTCCTCCTCTAAAATATTATTTTTATTTTTTGTCCTGCCTGGCCCTAATACTCTTCCGTAGAATGAGGTAGCTCCTGTCGATCCACGTTGTTATTCTCTCAGCGAGAGTGAATCTTGCATACCGTGAAGGTTTCTGTCGCACTAGTGAGCAGGATACAACATTAGAGAGTAGCCAGTTAAGTGTAGAGTTGTTTAGTCAGGTGTGAATGATTGGCTTGGGTCAGATGGAAGCAGAGCCGGGGAAGTTACGTGTTTACAGTGTGAACATTTTGAATGTAGGACCCGTAAATGTGTGCAACGTTGATCTCAACTCTTGGTAAGGCTCTGACGGACCATCTGTGTGTCTGTCTGTCCATCCAGCGGCAGTCCGGCGTCTGCTGCAGACCGGAGCGGACGATCTCAGGGAGTTCCCTCCTCCATCAGCAACCATCCAGGTCTGTGCCACCTTAAATCATTCCGCTGCCTGTTTTATGAACTATAAAGGGTCACGCTGAAAATATAGGCTCTAAACCTCTGCTGTGGGACAGCTGCTGTGGGACTGAGCAGCTCAGCTGAATGAGCGGGGAGGGTTGTGTGTGGACATTCCTGCTCCTGCGGTCACCAGGCTGCACCACTGGTAAAAAGTGCAAAGTCAGAGACGCACAGAGCCGGTTACATCGCTGTGTTCTGTCCTGTGTGACTGGCAGTGAGGAGGTTGCTGTTGTTAGGGCTGCGGATTGATTCAAATGTCAAGAATCGATTCAATTCCGATTCTTAAGATTCAGAATCGATTATCAAGATTTGATTCGATCCGATTCTGATATTGATTTGGGTTAGTGTTACTAAAACTGTATTTTGAACTGTTGCATGAATTATATGACTGTCTAGTTATGCAACATATTACTACTAGTATTATATTGAGATTAAACAGCAAGTATTGCAGCTAATGATGCTGTAAGGACCAATCAGCTCCCAGAATGCTGATAGAACTGCTTTCAGAAACATCGTGGGGCCGAATTATCAAACAGATCCAGGGCAGCAAACAGAGGATGAATGAAAATGTTTTTATTTTTTCTCACATTCCATTTTAATTTTTTCCATTTTCAGTCTATTTCGGTTTTTAATTTTTAAGAATTAGATTTTTTAGCATTTTACGCAAATGTAACCCCAAGACAGTATATAAAGTAATGAAATATAGACAATTTATGCCATTATAACTGAAAAACTTAATGTTTTCATACCTTTAAACATATTTAAAGGCAAAAACATGTCACCAGTTATTCTTGTGTCCAACAAAACATTCCTTTTTTTGGGCATAAAGGAAAAAAATACCAAAAGTTGTAATGTAATGATGAAAAAAAATCGATCTTCAGACATATGAATCGATTTTTAGGAATTAATATGAGAATCGATTTAGAATCAGAAAATAGATTTTTTTCAGTTTCAGTAGTTGTTGTAGCCATGTCATAGAGAAATTAGGGCAGAATGTGTTAGTATGTCAAAGTTGGCCTTTGTGTGCAGTCGGAGGGAGATTTGTTTGATGCCTCCCCCTGAGTTTAGCTGCAGGCTGTGGTCTTCTTTGTTTGCAGACACCGATCAGAGATTCTCCTCGAGGCCCATTCAGCCCGCTGTGCTAAAAAGGCTTTATCTCTCTCTGCCACTCAGAAAAAAAGGCTCCGGAGTACCTCGATTAACTAGGCCTATGTTGAAAAAATAGATTTTCCCATTCTAAATCGATTCATATGTCTAAAGATAGATTTCTTTTCATCATTACATTACAACTTTTGGTATTTCTTTGTTTATGCCCAAAAAAGGAATGTTTTGTTGGACACGAGAATAACTGGTGTCATGTTTTTGCCTTTAAATATGTTTAAAGGTATGAAAACATACACAAGTTTTCAGTTATAACTGCATAAATTATTTATATTTCATTACTTTATATACTGTCTTACGGTTACATTTGTTTAAATGCTAAAAACCTAATTCTCAAAAATTTAAAACCGAAATATACCGAAAATGGAACAAATAAAAACAGAATGTGGGAGAAAAATAAAACCAATTTCATTCGTCCTCTGTTTGCTGCCCTGGATCTGCCCAGCATCATTAGCTGCCAATACTTGCTGTTGAATCTTGAGGTCTGTCAGAGAGGATCCACGCCTTCACTTTCCTCAGCAAAGTCCATGTTTTCCTTTTTAAACCAGTTTCTCCAGTTGTCAGACCCTTCTCCTGCCGGAAGTTTGTGGAAAGTAAAGGAAAAACAACAACCTTTTTTTCTGTTTTTGTGCAATAACATCATCATCTTAGCGTTCCGACCTGAAGCTGCCGAGCAGGAATAAGAGGCCGTTCAACTGCCAGCTCTCAAACAACGTCCTGCCATCTATCCAACTGCCACTTCATTACACGTCAAAGCAATCGATACTTTCCATGCAAACAATGTAGCAAATTATTTTACAAGGCGGTTGCTGGAAGTGACTGGAGGAGCTTCTTCCCTGACTGTGCGGTTCTTTTGAGCTCCGTCAGATTTGGGTTTTACAGCCTGCAGATCTATATTGTTGAGACAAATACGCTCTCATTAGCATTGTTGGTAAACGCAGCAGTAAGCGCTTTTCAGTGAAATCACAGGAACTTACTTAGCACCAGCCGAGAGCCAGACGTACAGTAGATGAAGAAAGTAGAAGAGGGAGAGTCTAAGGAGCCAGCTTCTCCTCTCTGGTCTCCATGGCGATGGTGAACACATGAGTTGTGTTTAAGGTGCTTGTTGCACTGTATATCCATATTTATGTTTCAATAATTACAGCATGTTCTTATTTTTAGAG
>NC_084593.1:38191521-38201521 GCF_033807715.1 Cololabis saira | reverse complement strand
ACTTCCTTATGTATTTAAATCAGTGAAAGTTGTAGTAAAATACTGTTTATTTGCACTTTTGCCTCATAAAATCAGTCATGTATACAATTACGTCTATTTACATAATCCTGGGGCGCGTCAAAGTTCAAAATAACTTGAAAATACCAACCGCGGTGGTGCCAACAACAGCTAATCTGATCAACGAGCAAACCCTGTTGGTTTTTGAATTCTTGTACTCAACCTGGTCCAAAAGAATCAAAAAGATAAAAAACTACATTTCCAAACAGTATTACAGATGAAGCGTAAAAGAATTCTAGCCACAAACATTTACTTACACTGTCCATACCTGACGTGATTTATCACAGCACCATTGCATTATTGCACAATGTTTTAATGAGTTCCTGTCATTTTCTGCACCCTTGTTTTCAAAAACATTACTTCTATCTGATTTCTGCAGATATAAACATAAAAAAACACAGTTTTACTGGAAATGAAACACGCACGCGATTGCAGTCATTCTTTGGTCAGATGCTGATCGAGCCACTCGGGATCCAGCACTGACAGGAGTCTTGAGATGAGGCAGAAATGTGCTCAACTATGCGGTATGGTCATTAGTTTTGAGGCTGGAAGCTCCCACCTGAATAGTTAACCTGCAAAAGTATCAGGCGGTCATGGAAACACAATCCGAGACCCACAAATGTCCACCATTGTAGCATGTCATCGGGGCGGTGGGAGCCATTTACAAACCATAATTAGGTTGCTGAGAACACGTGTAATCTGAATGAGTTCATGTTTCTCAGGGATAGCTTGAATATCTGTAACACAATAAGCTCATTTCAACCAAACTGCATTTCCTTGCAAAATCTCATCAAAAGCCTATCAAGGGCTTGATTCTCTGGGTAAACAGCGCACACTGGCGCAGCTCTGCGGCGCACGCTGCTTTTGATCGCACAGGCGCTATCAGTCTCCCACTGTTACTGCAGGAAGTTTTGAGGTTTAATCACTTAGAGGACATACATGCATGTGTCTCCTGGACAAATGCATGGATATAACTGTGGATATAACTGTAAATAATCTCCAATACTTGGATAAAAATCTTTTGCAGTTAGTAACGGTCTGATGCCGGGAGTCCATGAAGTGTTTCCTGAGATGTTTTACCAGACCTTCACTGCAGACACCTTCAGTTTCTGCCTGTTTAATGGTCTTTCTGCCCTCAGTTTTGTCTTCTGCAAGTGAAAAGCACAGCGACTGACTCGGCCCTTGAAGAATAATCCACTTCTTTGCTTTCGCAGTAAATTTAGGACCGTTACCCAGCTACACTATGAAGTCCTGGAGCATTTAGCTCAATGTGAGCAGCAGAGTATAGTCGGAGGCATTTCTGAATTCATCTTGCTTCTCCTTTCCTTGATAACCATTTTTATGCCTCACTCTGCTGCACCTCTCACTTTGTATTTCTTTGTATAATTTGTATAATCTTTTTGTATTTTTTGTATAATTGTCTTGTAAAATTGTAAATAGGTTATTTTTATTTTATTCAGAACTGTCCCTTTTCTTTTCTCTTCTTTTCTTTCTCTACCTCAAACCTCTGCACCTTAAATGTTTATTCTGTATCATAGAAATACCACATTTGTTTTATTGTTTATTTTACGACCAAAGAGCGAAATTACTGGAGTCAAGTTCCTTGTTGGACAATGTTCGAACCTGGCCAATAAAGCTGATTCTGATTCTGTCAGCAGCAGCGTTGTCAGTAAGGACCAGTGAACCGGTGCCATCAGCAGCAGCACAGGCCCGAGTCGTAACGTTCCCTTCACCATTGTTTCCTCACAACGTGGCATGTTTTGGATCATCACAAGCTATTCTTTTCATTCCCCAAACGTTTCTCCCTCCATCTCTTTAATTCACATTTATCCTGGTTATATCTGTCCAAAGAATCTGAATCTGGAACATGTGAGGGTTTTTCTTTTTTTAGATGTTTTTGAGCAGAGCTTAATCTGGTTTTCCTGTCCTTGAACGTTACCACTGGTTTCCACTTTGTAAACCATCTGTATTTACATTCACCAAGGCGCCTCTAGATTGTAGATTTTAACAAAGATGGGCCCACTTGACTTCTGTTGATGTTGTGAAGGGGATTTTCTTCACCAGCTAAAAGATTGTGCGGTCATCCACTTCAGTTCTGTCTGGGCTTTTTCATCAGGCCTTCTGATGTTATTGAGGTAACCAGTTCTTTCTTTCTCTTTAAGGTCACACCAAACTGTTCATTTGGCCACACCTAAAGTTTTTTACTACCTCTCTTATAGATGAATGCTCTTTATTTCAGCCTAATGCTAGCCTGTTTATTTATTTATCTCCTTGGGCTGCGTATGAGAGCTTCAGTCAAGCAGCTGCCAAATTCCAACTGAAAATGTGACGTCAACTCCAAACCTTTTACCTGCTTCCTTTGTCTTGAAGCAATAAGAGAATAAATGGCTGTAAAACCGTGAAAAAGTCTTTATTTTGATCACATCTTATTGTATAAAAGTTAAATCATAAAAACTATCGTCCAAATACTTCTGGACCCGACTGCATTCCCACCCTGATGGTGCTGGTGTCTCTCTCTCTTTTAACTAACTAAAACCACAACAGTGTTTCTAAAGGGTTTGCAGGAATGGAAAATTTGTCTAGGACCAAAATGAATGCATCATTAGTTGTGCATCTTTTCCATTGCAAAATTCTGCAGGAAGGACTTGCACCGGAGAACTTTGACAACAAACTCAACGGCATCAGTGAGGCTGACTCATTGTTATTTACTGGTAGGGGCTAATTTAAAACAAATTGTGCATTACTCCCAACTTTGGCTGGGGTTTTTCAGATCCTACCTTTACTTTTAGACATGTTAAGGACAAGGAGACTTGTAGTGTTTCAGAACTCCCACACACAACCCAGGTGGGTCTGTTTGCTCCAACAGTTGTGGAGCACTTACTTCTGTCTGAGGTGGAAATTTCTACGACTACCTCAAACCTTAAGGGGCTAAAACTTGGAGGACCTTTTCCAGTCAGATATAGGACATGCACATGTATATATTTATATATATGGGACCTTTTGAAGACAGCAGGGGGCAACTAACACATATGCAAAAGGTAATAAGCCAAAAGTTAATGAGAAAATTGCAGCGTCTCAAACCAGTAACATGCTCTGCGTTCCCTTGAGGGTCTCCGGGTGTCAGAGGGGAGGGGGAGGGGGGTCCTTAGATCTCACAGGTTGTTTAAACAGGGGAGAAAGCATTGCAATCCAGTGAGATGGCTCTGCAGCACTCACAAAAATGTAAAGGGACGTGTGAAGGTGAAGGAGTTTAAGCGGCCACTTGGAAGTCTTGACAGCTATGAGCACAGCCATCAGGAATCAGGAAGCACCGGCTGATCTGTGGCCGACCTGATACGTCTGTCTACAGGGCCTGAACTTGATCTGGCAGGCAGCTGAAGCTAGAGATGGTTCCCATGCTAATAAAGTGCAAAAGAGAGAAAAACAGAAGCTTCTTCCATCACAACAAAACCTAGAACTCTTGCAAGAGGCAAGATCTACCATGTTATGTGTATTGCAGATGAGATGAAAAATGTCCTTTTAAAGATTTTTGGGAAAAAAAAGGTGCAACACAGCACAAAGCACACTTATCCTGCACGGCTCCCACACACAGGGGCTGCAGGGAGGACCAGCAGCAGCTTCACCATCAATGTCCAACTGTGAGCTAGGAGGTCGAACTAATGGGAAGGCAAACCCTAATACCTCCTCTGAGGGGAGGGTGACGTGTGAGCAAACAGCTTATTTAATGATTGAAACTCACTGTGAGAGAAATACCAACAGTCACCGGAACAAAACGACAGGGCGACCAAAATGACAGCTCACCTGGTTAATGTGTTTGAGTTTGTCTATGATTTGGCTGATGACTGGCTCAGGAGGCTTGTTGCTCTTAGACTCAGAGTTGGGATGCAGGCGCTTCAGTCCAGGCCCGGGAAACCTGAAAGGAAAATATAGGAGATGTTTAAAACACTTCTCATGATACTCAATCTTATTACAGAGATGCATTGAGTGTGGAGGACATGAAGCCCTGACCACTGGACCGCCGGCTCAAACACAGCGTTTATCACCACCTAGTGGTCATAAAGGGAATAGCAGCTCATGTAGCTTTATTTCTTCCATACTACACTCTGACGATGATGATGAAGTAGTTTATTTGGTCGATCAGTTTCCATTGATAAATACTTAGCATTTCATTTCCTTTTGTAGGAAGGACATAATAGAAAAAGAAGTAAGGAATAAACCGACCAAAAGGTGTAGGCTGAAGCCTAAACTTATTGTGCCTACCCTTTTCAACTTTGTTTACTTCATAGTACTACAAAAAAAAAGGGCAAGGTAAAAACAACTGCAAAACAAGAAGGAATACAAATATAAATATGACAGAAAAAAAACTAGTAAAAAAACTAGTCTTTATCACTAAAGGATTAAGTCTTTCCACAGCAGAAATCCCATCTGTAAGCAAGAAAACTCTTTTTTTGCAACAACTAATGTCTAAAGATGATCTTTTGTGGCGAACAAAAGGTATAGCGATCTGTATAAATCCTTCATACAGATACAGATACAGAATACAGAAAAAATGTACACATTACACATTACTGAAGAAATTTCAGAAGCAGCCTTCATGAATAATCTGCTCAAGGTATTTAATGAGGGTGCTTAAACATACAGTGTGTATATATATATGTATATATATGTATATGTATATATATATATATATATATATATGTATATATATATATATATATATATATATATATATATATATATACAGTATATATATATATATATATATGTATTTACATATACATACATTCCAGTGGGTACTCAAAGGCGTCTTACAATTATGTAAAGGTGGTGATTAATTTCATGCACATTAACCTTTAAAATAGCAACCTTTTAATCATCTGTGCTAATGAGACAACATTAGCAGAGAGGTATTTTTATCCCGCTGTAGCTGCGAGGGCTTATTTAAGTACAACCATCCTACAAACGAGCGCCTATAATTCTCCACGCACAACTGAGAGACACTTTGTTGTGTTGGCGCTTGTCTTCATCATCAGGAGGAGGAGGAGGAGCAGGAATTTCTGAAAGGTCCTCTCCGGTGTTCGTGTTTTGACGTCTCTGCAGGTGTAAAAAGTAACATCTTCGGCTGATTACCACTTCCACGATACGACTGATACGACTTTTTTCTGTCTACACAACAGATTGCGAGAACGTTTTACGTTTCTTGTCATTTGAATCCTCGTTTGCGTTTTTTTTTTTTTTCTGCTGATGAGTTGTCTGAGAAGGTTTTGTGTTTTCTGTTTTTTGTCATATTTCTGCACCACGGCTGCATGTGTATGTATGTTTTCTTTTAACTTTGTTCATGCTTGGTGCCTGGGGATGATTGAGGGCCGGTGTGTGGTCTGTGATGGGTGGTGTGAGTGATGGCGAGGGTGCAGGTCCTGTTGCAGTGTAAATGTCACCTACTTTATTGCTCTAAATGATTGAAAGATGCAGGACCTATGGGCGAGAGAGGGCAGCTGGAATCTCATAGAAAAGGTTGTTAAGAGCGAAAAGGGCTCCGGTGTGTGCACGGCTGAGTGAAGTATGAGGTCATACCTTGCTATCGTCCCTGCAACGATGCCCTGAGTGCTCACACACACGACACACACACGACACACACTCTCGGCTGACGTCTACATTCATCAGACTTTTGCTCGCCATCAAGTCAGGCTTTCATTAAAATCAAATTACATTTCCCCAGTTATTTTTTCTTCTGGTTAGCTATGATCTCATCCCCTCTCAGTTCCTAATTATCACATTAATAATAGAAAGATTTGTGATCAATTCAGGAGATGGCATGAGGAAATGTGGGTCGAGGAGGGAGGATTAGAGGAGGGAGATTAAAGGAGGATACAGAGAGCAGGCAGGTTAGTGTTATGTGTGATGAATGCGACACGGATCATTTTAAAACAATGTCATAGCTGATGGTATCAGTTTCCAGCTCTCATTTTGTTATCAAATCTGGTATTTCATTGTCCACACACAAGTGAGAGTGGTACACACCGATGATAACCTAATCTAATCAAATACCTATTACCAAACTGTTAGCCCAGTCTGGCTGAGCTCCCGCCTCCTGCACCAGGACAACGGTACGAGGGAGGAGAGGCGTTCAGGCAACGGAGACGGAAAGTCTGAAGTCTTAGGGCCAATCCCAATACACCCCCTACTTTCTACCACTACCCCTAAAAAAGAAGCCACAGACTTTAGGGCCCTTGTAATCTTCCCAGGGCCCTGTCCCAATACCCCCACTTTTCAGCACCACCCCTAAATTTTGCTTGCTACGTCACTGCGTGGTTTACGTTTGGGTACGTAAGCGACTGCGTAGTTACGTTTGCACATACGTCACACCATATCAGGAAGCCCAGAGCCAAAAGCTGTTTTAATTTCAGCTGTAGCGCTGTTAATATGCCACTTTATTAAGTTTTAATATTTTTTCAGGCGTAAAAGTAACCGTTAAGATCCCCAACCTGCGCTCAGTTTATCCAAATAACGCCTGTTAAGAAATTTGATCCGATGTTTTCGGAGAAGAGCCGCCGGCCCGGAGCAGCAGCAGCTCACGGCCGGGTCAACCTGCGCCGTCGTCCCGGGGGAGAAACCTGCAGCTCTGTGTGAGAATTACCGCTGGCTGAAATAAATCCTTTAGGAAAATAAATGTTGGTTTAATAGATGAAATCTAACAGTTGTAGCTACGCCTGTTAAGAAATTTGGTCCGAAAATTTCAGGATCGAAACTGCCTGCCGGCTCCGGAGCTGATTTATGGGTCCGCGTTAAATCGACGCAGAACCTACGGCGTAGGGTAGGGCGTACGGCGTGCGTCGCCGCGTAACCTACGCCGTAGGATCTGCGTTGGTGTAACGCAGAACCATAAATCAGCCTTTATTCTGGCGAGGTTTGAAAAAGACTTCGCAACAACGGGCAAACGAGTGATTATGTACATTCACTGAGTGAATATTAAGAAAGTAAAATATATATTTCTCGCTAGAAATGTAATCAAAACACATTTTTATGCAGAAACTAACTCAAAATATTGATTTTATTCACAAAAAAATAAGAAATGTCCGCCATGTTTTTTTTTTTTGATTCAGTCCGCAAATGACGACGAAAAGCATTCTGGGAAATTTTTCTGGCCCTAGTTCAGCTAGGATGCATCTGAAATCCCTCACTCTGTAGGGACAGATTCATAGCCACTACCCCTCGTTTTTCCGCACTCCCCCTAGGTGAAAAGAGGAATTGGGACACCACTACCCTCACGGGAACGCGCAAAATGTAGGGGTAGGGCTGAAAAGTAGGGGTAGGGGGGGATTGGGACAGGGCCTTAAACTTGTCCTGATGGATCTGTCCTGAATGTAAAGAGGTCAGAGGTTGGTGTATGTTGTGCGTTTACTGTGTGGTCGTTGCCGTAATCGAGACAACCTAAGGAGCTAGTTCAGGGAGGCATCTCAAGTAGCTCCATTTCACTCCTGTCTATGGTTAAAGCCAATTACTCCATTGTGTTCATAGCTGTATTTAAGAAGGACACATGCCCTCTGATGTCTTTCATCCACCAGGCTTGCTGCGGCTCTTCACATCTCACATCCTCCCCAGTTTCCACCTGTAAGCTCTAAATAAGTGGGAGTCCCGGTGTTTTCATTATAAACACATTATAAACATAACCACCACTTTCCCATTGGCTTAAAGGAGCATGAGGCTCCTTTTAAGAAATGAGACTCGTTAGTGCCACCCTTCGCCACGACGGCCGTCGGGGGGACTGCAGCCAACAGTGAAGCCGGTGTCATGCCAAAAAGTGATTACCTGCCAGAATCTGATTTCTCCCCTGAAAATGGGTCTTTTTACCTTATTGTTTCTACCTAAATATGATTTGATCTCATTCTTGAGCTTCATAATACAAACACTAGAGCTCACAGGATTGCTTTTAACTCTTTTAAAGGACCATTACAACACAAAATAGGCATTTTCACCTGCCAAAAATTGATTGAAGGCCAAATACAGTTGATGAAATGTTGTTTCTGCCTAAATATGACTTGATCTCATTCTTGAGCTTCATAATCTGAAAATCTGACGTTTAGCGCTGCTGTGCTGTGCGCGCTCCCGCGGCCAGAAATCAGAAGAAATCAGATTCTGGCAGGCAATCACTTTTTGGCACAACACCGGCACGGGAGAACGGGGAGAAGGCGCATGCAGCATCATGTGACGTCACATCCGCAGGACAGCGCGGGACATTCGGCCCCACAATTGCAGCACATTTTGCAGCACACAGCCTGTTCAAGGCAACGGAGAGATACACTAGAGCAGGGGTGTCCAACGTCGGTCCTCGAGGGCCGGTGTCCTGCAGGTTTTAGTTGTTTCCCTGCATCAACATACCTGATTCTAATTAACAGTCGCCACCACCTTGTCATCAAAGTCTGAATAGTTCTGTTGATGACACAGCTCCTTGTATCACGGTTTGATAAAGAAAGGGACACATCTAAAACATGCAGGACTGCGGCCCTCGAGGACCGACTTTGGAAACCCCTGCGCTAGAGGGCTCATTCTGTTTGGTTTGGAACGCTTCATCTGACATTATTACTAGAAAACTTAAAATGTATACAAATGTTTTTCATAAATCCTGCCTCAATCCTGCCTCATGCTCCTTTAAGGCAAAAAGGTGATCACATTCAGATGCCATGTATCCTTTCAAAAGAAAGATATGCTGTATTAACCATTAGTTAAAGGAAAGACAAGATGAAAACATAGTTTGTGCTTGAGAGTATTTGTTTGGGTGTTAAAACTGTTCATTCAGATTTGCAGAATACGGTGAACAGATTACAATTATTCAGCCTCCTCATCTTATCCATCACCCACAATCACATCTTGATTCATTTGCTGTACCTCTTAAACAGGTACTGTGATGCTGAAACACTAACTTTGAGAGAAACACATCCTTCAGGCGGGTGGTGGAGCAGCTGCTATGAACAGAGATCCTCATACTGTTATTACAAAGCACCATTGGTGATATCATAATATTATTAATACATGGTCAGGCCAGATGGGACATTCTCTTCCTTGTTTAAAAAATAGTCACCGTGCACAATATTAAAGGCTCATCACTGAGAGGGGGCCTTATCTTTTATCACTTCATCACACCCCCCGAGTTTCCACTGTCATTAGATCCTAAGCAGGGACCAAAGTGTTTTGGTTTGATACCGCATCACATCCTCCCCACAGTTATCAGTGTAATGCTCTTTGATGGGTGGAGGGCCGTTGCTCCTCTGATCTCGGTTCCAGGTGGGATGATAAACATGCCTGATAAAAAGCTCCTCATTTAGCTCCAAAGATCACTCCTCACGTATTGGGGACATTCAGTAGCCACCGCACCCCCCCCCCCCGAGCTTATCCTGCACCCAGCCAATCTAAATTTATCAGCATGACACAATACACTGAGCCAATGCCAGGTTTGGCTCTGGTGAAGGTCCTATCTGGGAAGATAATGGAAGATGATCCAGAGCAAATCTCAAAGTGGAAATGTACCCGGAGTGAGAGTGCGAGTGAATGCCCTTGCAGATGACATGGAGAATTGCTTGCCGCGAGACATTGTAATCTCTTCATCATTTCGTCTTCTTTCTTGCCTCCCTGCATCCTCCCATTGCACCGTGTGGTCCGGCTTGTAATCATCCCCTCAGGACAGCTCTGCCTTCTCTCCAGCCTGACGTCTCCTTCTCCGAGTCAGGGTGTCTTTAGTGACCGATTCTTTTGCAGCGGTGCGAGAAAAGCCCTGCATGTCGTCTCAGGCCGGCTGGAAAGGTAACACGTGAACCTAGGGCTGGGCGATATATCGAGATTTTAATATATATCGAAATATTTTCAAACGCGATATGGTACGAGACAATATCGTTTATATCGATTTAAATTTTTTTTTTTTTTTTAATGATTTTGATATAGCTTATTT